>NC_051158.1:158512525-158546754 GCF_013339745.2 Dermacentor silvarum | reverse complement strand
CGAGTCCGCACCAATCCAATAGCTTTGCAATTTCTCGTATAGCGCGACTGCAATGCATATATATTTCTAACTCTTTGTCAGTTTGATTCAAATCTGTGATGTCTAGCAACTCTTGCAGTGTGCCTTTCGCCGCTATTCCCACCCACCCAAATGTGTTTCTCCTGGTCGATAGGCGGCGCCGCTGTCGAAATCATACCGCTACCTCCATCAAACTTCGGGTCGTCCGTCACATGCCTGAGCACGATCACCTCTAGGAATTCGAGGTGTTAATAGGCTGGGAACAATGTGGACAAGAGTTCGTTAGTGTCGCGAAGACGAAAGAATTCCTGCAGCACCCATGTTAAGATGATTATCGAAGTTAATGCGATTAGCATTTACACAATCTAGCGAACAAGAAGCGACACACCGTGTTAGCTAAGACATCTTTGTTTAGAATCCGTAGTGTTCTCTCCTCGCGAAATGCGAAACACCCGTGTACTTAGATTTAGGTGCACGTTAAAGAACCCCAGGTGGTCAAAATTTCCGGAGTCCCCCACTACGAGGCGTGCCTCATAATCAGAATTGGTTTTGGCACGTAAAACCCCATAATTTTTTGTTTCTCCTCATTTTCAAGTGATTCGGCTATATGCGGTCATACACTGTCTTCCTGATTGACCCGATTTGTTATGACCATCGCTCGCCAATGTTACCTCACGATGGTAGAACGAGGACCGCAGGCCGACAGCGCATTCAGTGACGACGATGGAATAACGAGGTGGGAATGATGTCGATAGAACGACGAAGGCATATAAGACGATGGCATGACGACGATGAGAGGATTCTGAAGTGACGGCGACAAAGAATTGCGACGGAATACAATGCCATGACACCGGTGTTCTAATCTCGATTGATTGACAATAATAGCACAATACTAGCGGAATGAAATAGAAATTATGCTGATGGAACGGAGGTGGTATGACTACCAACGCATTTAGTAATTTTTAGCCAACCAGACACGCTTCTGAATAACATACCAGCCTGCTCCATTTTCTTTTCTCCTATTCCTTCCCAAGACGCTTTGCAAACATATCCTCTGCCGTTGAGCTCAGTACGCCAGTGCTCTAGCTCATTAGGCCACGATTACACGTTTACAAACGTATCTTGCCAACAAGTATATTATTCAAGCTCGAACTTAGGGGAACATTGAGCTTGGGGGCTCCTATCGAAATACATGGGAAATCGGAAATAGTTTCTCAGAGCAACCAATGAACCAAATTTGATGAGTTATGTTGAATTTAGAAAAAAAAGTTGAAGTGTAGTGATTGCCGAAAGGGATATTTTATGTAGGCTGGTCTACCTTTCTTACGTCAAATTTTAAAGAATTGCCAAATTTCTAAACAGAAAACTTGGCGTAGAGAGCTATGTAGCTCAGCAGCTAAAAATGATATCGGAATTCTGTAAACTGCACCTAATAATACATCGAAAGCGGATAGCAATCATATATCATACACCATCCTGAAATATACCACTATGTTGTGAATGTTGCATTTGCAAAACCCTTCCAAACATATAACAAATTCACGTAAGTTTTAAGTTAAAGCAAAAAAATTGTTCGCTTTTGATGCTCCAACGGGTGCAGTCTATAGAAATGCCATATTTGTTTTTAATGGCTGAGTTTCGGATTTGTAAACTTCATGCTTCTATTTTTTTTAATTTACGAACATCCTGCAATTCTTTGAAACATTACACTATCTAAACGAAAATTCTATTTGCTGCAGTCTCTGCAATTTAACTTTCCCTCTTAAATGCAACACATTACATTCAAATCGGTTCAGCGGTTTCCTCATGAACGCATTCCTGCATTTTACATGTATTTGATAATCCGGCATCGAAGATAGGCCCGAGCTAAAGCTTCCTCTTAAACAATGGATCACGCCAGTTTTATAGGAAACCCATGAAGCAGAACCCTGACGTATACGCAAGACCATGGCCACAGTGGTGTACAAATAAAAAGTCTGCTCAAGGAAAAAGTATGTATTCATCGGAAGCTTCGCGGGAGCCGTTATCTCGATCACACATCTCTCCAGAATGCGGACGAGCTTTCTGGCGAAGTGTCTAGCAAAACGGTCGATTCATTGTCAGTAGAGCAAGTAGCTGGCCGTCTTCGAGATAACGCTGATACACAGGCGCGCTCGTTTCCAAGCACCGAGGTGAAGCCACAGCTTCAGGGTGTGTTTCTTTTTATTGCGCTTTCTTTTGTTGTGCGTCATAGCATACGTCATAGCGGGAATTTCGAATTCTTTAAGGTCGATACGCCACGTGGTGGCGAAAAAAGGAAACTGTACGAAATGTCCCTAATTCCTGGTATTGTGCCTCCAGGAATAACCCTAAGACTAATGGATTCGACTTGCTTAATAGTTTTGCCTGCCTTCGTGGTTAGTACTAACCTGGGTTCTTCCTCGGGAACATATCCCCTCGGTTTTCTACCCCTTTTCCTGTTACTGAGTACTAGGAGTTCAGGCTTCTCAGCAGAGCATTTCAGTCCCATGTCTTCTAAAATGGACTCTACCTTATAAATGCTCTCCTGAAGTCTGCTTTCCGCCTGTCCTATACTTCCTTCAGCGTTCCATATCGTCACATCGTCTGCATAAATGGTAAAGTTAATACTTGAAAATAATTCTATTACCGGTTTTCGTTTACAATCGTCAGAGGTGAAATTGCTCGCATATGCAGATGATGTTGCAGCGTGTTGTATCGATTATGAAAGCATCGAAGAGTCCATTAGAGCTGTCAAAGTTTTCAGCGACGTTACAGGAAGACGGGTAAACTGGGGAAAGTGCCTGGGATTTTGGCACGGAGTGTGGCCGTCGACCCCGGACATTTTGCCAACGTCGTGTGGCAGAGGACGCCTGTGAAGTACCTCGGTGTGCCACTTCAGTCCTACAAAAAAAATAATGACTACTGGCAGCAACGAGCAGACCTCTTACGTGAAAAGGCGAATGCTTGGAGGGCTAATTATCTCTCCATGTTTGCGAGGGCTACCGTATGTAACATGTTTTTGTGGCTAAATTATGGTATGTGATAGAATTTATGTACTGTTCTAGGGTAAATGTGCAGAAATTGCATAGGGTTTTTGCGATCTTTGTGTGGGGATCTACCTGGGAAAGGTGCAGTCGCACAAATTTGTTCAGAAGAGTAAAGTGTGGGGGGACTTGGAATGGCACATCTCTTTCTCAAACAGTTAGTGAACCGGTTTTTCTTTTTTCGCGAGGTAAGCGACTCATTCCTGCAAACGGTGTGCCAGGCAAGATTAGGGCGCTGTTACCCGACTATGTTATTAGCACCCATGTCATGTCGGGTACGGTGCAGGGTTACTTTCGGGAAGTAGTATCAAGTGTGCGATTTTTATGCGTTCGGTTTTCTAATGATTATTTGCATTCTGTTACAAAGAGAAAATTGTATAAAGACATACGTGACATAGCGTTGCCAATTCCCTTGTACAGAGCCATATAAAGTGCAGGCCAGGGTCAGAATGTCCTGAAAAGAGTTAAAAGAATGCAAGTAGCGCCAAGTGCGAAATCTTTCTTTTTCAAACTGCATACCGGGACGCTTCCAGTAAGAACTTTCCTTGAGGAGCGTGAGTTTTACATGCCATGGGATTCTCACTGTTTTATTTGCAAACAATTGGAAACAATCGATCACGTTTTTCTTCATTGTTGGGAGGGGTTTTTGGGGGGGATGTGTTGCAGCGGACAATGAAAAAGGAATTCCCGCTAGATACGCACGGCATCAGGTACCTTGCAATAGACAACGAAGAAGGAGTACCCTTTCATCTGATTATGTTGACTGGCCTGCACAGTATATGGCGCTCACGAATGGCTGGCTTCTACTGTGAACCAGATAGATGACCGGCAAGGCTGTACTTTCGAGAGAGCATGGCTTGTTTAATAGAAGTAGAAAAACAAAAGAATGGGCTTCCCCCTGGATTGCCAGCGTGGAACCCTTGGCGACACTAAAGGAATTTTACATGACATCACCGGTCACCACGCGACTGACGGCATTATGTGCATTACAATAACAACCTTTATTGTAACCTTGTTTTGACGTCTCATTTGTGATGTGTGCTACGTGTTTTGTTGTTGAAAAACCGGCAATAAAGAAGAAAAAAGGGCGTGCTAGCTCAGTCGGTTAGAGCGTCGTGCTAATAACGCGAAGGTCGTAGGTTCGATCCCTGCGCAGGCCACGTGTTTCTTTTTGCGCGCACTCCACTGGCTCCCATGCTTATTGTTCTCTTTTTTTTTCCTTTTTGTATGCATAGACCGATCTCTCAGATTTCGCCGTGACCGTCCACGCGCACATGAAGTGACTCATCGTTGTCGTTTAATTGAGGCAGCCGTTGTCCTCGCCCGGACTGCTAGCTCAGTCCTTCCCTTTCCGGCTTTCTAGCGATACGGTCACGGAATGTCGCGCTCCGTCGGAGGGGTATCAGCGGCCCGAGCGGGTCGCGGGAACAGGTTTTTTGCTGCTTCTGAAGATTACCAAGTTATTCTGCAGAACCTGCCAACAGGAAGAACTGTGCTAAACACAGTGTTTATGCATGCTGACGTTACTGCTAGACCCTACATAGTGGAAGACTTCAGGGACACATTGCTTCATCTTGGTGTGCTGGCCGACGTTATCACGTTAGGGGCGTACCAGATGAACCAAGTCTGGGCTATCACCCTCAAGGACGCTGCGCTGCGGAGAAACTACTTGCTGCGAAGGACGTGAAGGTTAAAGAACACAAGTACCTGATAGTCGACCCTAATGACCGAGGTATTCGCTTCAAGATTCACTGGCTGCTCCACGGTGTTGCTGACGAGGATGTGTGTGCCGCGCTATCGCCGTACGGGAAGGTGGCCGACGTGTCAAGGGAAAAGTGGCGTGCGCAAGGCGTTCTCGACAAGGGCTCTGCGAGCCGTACGGTTACCTTGAAGTTGGGGCCGGGTTTCAAGATCGACGACATACCGCACCAAATCAAGGTGGCCGGTGAACCTGCGCTAATTGTTGCACCAGGCAGGGCCCCACTTTGCCTCCGTTGCAAATCTAGTGAGCATATCCGCAGAGACTGCCAGGTGCCACGTTGTGCGCTTTGCCGACGGTACGGCTATGAGGACTCCCAATGTGCGAAAAGCTACGCAAGTGCTGCAGGATCCTTGAGGGGTGATGACACGTCAGAGCACCTCATGGACGAAGCTTATGCCGAAGAAACGGCGGGAGGAGCGGGAGGTCAAACCTCAAGCGTCGAGGCGTCTTCTGGGCCGACCACGGTAGACGGGGCAGACAACAGCAAGCCTTCCGAAGAAGAGTTCCCACACCTCTCCCAAGGAGCGGATGTGAAAGATGAGCCTAAGAAGAACACCGAGGACGCTACCGAAGACGCCGAGGCGGACCGTGTTTATGGACGTCTCAGAAGCACCAAGCTCTGGTGTGGCAGCAAAGCGGGCTCACGAGGATACCAACGAGACAATGGCGAACACCGACGGTGAAGGACAACCACCAGCCAAAGCGGCTATCGTTCGGCGCCCACACTGAGACCTCGACCGAATGTGGCCACCGGTAAAAGTGTGGCGGCAACGGCGCCTACAGCGCCAACGTAGCTTAAGATCTGCCACGGCACGACGCCCTGGCATGCGGCTTTTTGCTGAGCGAACCACCACGATTCCCAGCCTTTCTTCATAATCACTATGGCTTCTATTCCTAAATCGCTAGGTATCGCGACGATTAACGTCCGAGGGCTTGCGTCTAAACGAAAACAGAGTCAGCTGTACCGATTGGGGACCGAGTTTGACCTGGACATTGTGGCGATACAGGAAACTAAAGCTGATGGTGCAGTAGAGACTGGGAACATGGTTCGACGTTTTACGTTGTCTTATGACGCTGTGGTTAGCCATGCTGTAGGGACGTCAGCAGGTTGTTGCCTTCTTTTGCGCCAGAGCTTGGGCTTATATAATACAAGCGACATTAAGTTGTGACTCAGGGAGGCTCATGATCTGCGATTTCCTTTTTGCCGCTAAGGAGTGGCGTATCATTTGTGTGTATGCACCTAAAAATGCGGAAGAGAGGCGCACCTTTTTCGAGCGTGTTAGCCAATACTGTGACTGCCAGAAACTTGTCATTATTGCCGGTGATTTCAACTGTGTGCTTTCTGCAGCAGATAAAACTAGCAGACGAGATTTCAATGACATAAGCACCGTTATTCTAAGAGAAATTGTGAATGATGTTGGTATGGAAGATGTAGGGCAATGTTTGGAAGGTACGCGAACCGTGCAATTTACTCATTTTCAAGGATCGAGTCATGCCCGATTGGATAGAATATATGCGTCTTTGGATATTATACCTTTGTGTCAACAGTATCATGTTACGCAAGTCTCCTTCAGTGATCACTGCTTAGTTTATTTTACTGTAGCAAGTCGGGAAGACTCAAGGAATAACATTAATTAGCAGTTATGGAAACTGAATTGTAAGCTGCTGAATGACGATGTTTTTGTGAAGCAACTTACTGATTTATTTAAAGAACTCAAGGGAAACAACCAAATTCCCTGGGGAGAAAGATGGGAATTATTAAAGAATCAGGTTAAAATAAAAGCACTGGAACGTGTAGTATATCAGTTTGTTTCTGTTTGCCATTACACACCGACAGTGGCGCCAGTGTTGTCACCTGTATATATATACATGCCTCTGAATAAACAGGGGGTCTTGTTCTGTTGCGGAGGTGACTGTGTTTGTGGTTCTTCTGTGGCTTCCCCCGAAACACAACAATGGAGACGAAGATGGGATCTTTTCGAGGGGCGGAACCGCACCTGATTTTTTTTTTGCCATGAGCTGTATCGGGCTCGCTCCGCCGCCCCCATTCCTGCCTGTACCCGGCCGCCCTCCTTTTCCTTGGCCGCAATGGCACCGGATGTTCGAGAACTTCCTACTGGCATCAGGAGCGTCCGACTTCAAGCCCGAACGTCACAAGACCCTGCTGATACACAGCCTTGGCGTTGAGGGTCAACGTGTCTTCTCCAGTCTACAGCTTACATCGGACGCCGCGCAGAGCGCTGAGTCAACTGCCGGCGGTAAACGTAGTGAGGATAGCGGGGACGCCGCTCAGCCTTCCGTTTGCGACGAAGCTATCGAAACCTTAAAGCAACATTTCACAAGCACAAGCAATGTCGTCGCAGAAAGGCATCGGTTTCACCGTTGTATTCAGCAGGCGAGGGAGTCTGTACAGGAGTATGTTGCTGCATTACGTGCGCTCGCCGTAGCAGGTTCTTTTGCGTCTCTGGAAGACTCGCTTCGTGACCAGTTCGTGGAAGGGGTCGCGTCACAGCACCTTCGCGAACGCCTTCTTGAGGGCTCGACCCTCTCGTTCTGCCGAGCAGTGGCATTAGCTTCACAAGTCGAACAGGCCAATGAGGGCATTCGAGAATTTGCTTCCGGCAACGTGCAGCGCATATCAGGGCACTCTCGCTTGGCGGAATGACCATAGAGGCACTGGAACCCGCCACCCTTCTTCGCGTGACGTCGCGCCCCTGCGTGCACCTCGTACCTAAGCGAGCCTGCAGCACGACAGCCGCCAACCTGCCTCGTATGGGATGAGTTGTATGGGCAACTCATCCTCGTAGAGGATGAGTTGCCCATACAACTCATCCTCTTACTGCTATCGTTGTGGTTCGCGCCAGCACCATGCCGCATCACCCCGCTGCCCTGCCCAAGGTCAACGTTGCTATCATTGTGGTCTCATTGGTCATTTCAGCGCGGTTTGCAAAAAGAAGCAACGGGCCGTTACTGTTCGCGAGCTTAGCGACCAGATATTACCCGACAATGAAACTGACAATGAAGCTGTGAACATTCTATGTGTGCGCGCGTCCGGCCGCGCCGGAATTCTAGTCGAGGTAGCAGTTGGTCACGCGACTTTAACATTCCTTATCGACTCGAGATCTTCAGTCTCCATTCTAGCGGGTGATATTTTTGATGGGCATTTTGCCGGAAAGGTGCTGCTGTCCACGCCCCGTGTGAAGCTGTTATATTATTCGAAAAAGCCTATCCCAGTGCGAGGATGCTTTCGTTCGAAAGTCTTATACAAGGAACGTGAAGCGTCGATTCTGTTCTACGTTGTCTCGCAAGGCACATCGCTTCTGGGTGTCGACGCCATTATGGCTCTTGACTTCCAGATTGATGGCTCGTCTCTCCGCTGCCTTGAGACTACTACGTCAGCTAACAGTGCTACCAACGTACAGGTTCCAGATCAAGAACCAGTTTCATCTGCACTTCTTCCAGCACAATTGCGCAATGAATTTGAATGCCTTTTCAACTCCACCCTCGGCTTAGCCAATGGGTTTGTGCATCGTGTCAAAGTACGGCTCTCGATTCCGCCCGTTGTAGCAAAACTTCGCCGCCTTCCTCTTTCACTCCGAGCCCAGGTATCTGAAGAACTTCGTCGGCTAGAGCAGTTGGGTGTGATGGAGTAGAGCACTGCACGGGCTCGGGCTTACCCGAAAGCCCGAGCCCGGCCCGGCCCGTGGGCCGGGCCGGGCCGGGTAGCACAGTTTTTTCACGGGCTCGGGCCGGGCTCGGGCACGGCGTGTGCTTTTTGACTCGGGCCCGGGCCGGGGCTCGGGTTTTTTGACGCGGGCCCGGGCCGGGGCTCGGGCTTTCTGGTGTTGTGCATGCAATGTGCAGCGAGTTATTCTCGGGTGTCTCAACTCTGAAAAACATTATTTTTTGGTCTCGGGCCGGGTTGGGGCTGGTTTCGAGTCGGGCTCGGGCCGGGCTCGGGCCTAAGGTAAAGGGGTGGCGGGCCGGGCCGGGCGGGTAACGTAGATTATTTCCGGGCCAGGGCCGGGCCCGGGTCTCGCCATAAAAGTTTTGATCGGGCTCGGGCGGGCCGCCCAACGTAAAAACGGGCCCGGGCCGGACCCGGGCTGAAAAAATCGGCCCGTGCAGTGCTCTATGATGGAGCGCATTAACGCTTCAGAATGGGGGTCTCCGATTGTTGTTGTTCAAAAAAAAAAAAAGGATGGAGGCATTCGTGTTTGTGTTGACTTACGAGAGCCTAACAAAGCTGTCGTGACGGATAGCTTCCCTCTTCCACACATCGAAGAACTCCTCCACAGTCTCGTTGGGACAGCGCATTTTTCTAAGTTAGATCTCGCATCGGCCTACTACCAGGTTTTGCTCGATCCTGAAAGCCGTGACTTGACCGCTTTCATAACTCACGATGGCCTCTTCCGCTTCAAACGCGTCTGCTTCGGGCTGGCATCCGTCCCCGCTGCATTTCAACAAATGATGTCGAAAATCCTTCAAGGATTCTCTGGTGTTTTGTTCTATATCGGCGACATCATTGTTTTTGGGAAGAGTGAACAGGAACACTTGACCAACCTGACCGCTGTACTGCGGGGCATTAAGGAAGCAGGGATCAAGTTGAATGACAAGTGCCTATTTGACGTACAAGAACTTTCCTTCTTGGGACACAGGATCACACCGCAAGGTATCTCTCCTTTGCCAGAGAAAATTGCTTCCATTATGAATACTCCAGCGCCCACGGATAGTACTAGTCTGCGCTCTTTCCTCGGACTGATCGAGTATTATGCCAAATTCGTTCCCATGCTTGCTGATGTGGTAGAACCAATGCGAGCTCTTCTCCGGAAGAACCAGCCATTCATTGGGAATGATGCTGTAGACGCCAGTTTCGCCAAGGTGAAGTTTCTGCTCTCTTCCAGCAAAGTTCTGCACATGTTTGATGCGTCCCTTTCGGTTGTAGTGTCCACTGACGCATCTGACTGCGGACTGTGTGCTGATCTCCAGCAGGTGGATGGCCACAGGCTGCGAACTGTTGCCTTTGCTTCACGCACATTTTCACAAGCAGAGAAGAAATACGGAGTAGGAGAGCGTGAAGCGCTGGCGTGTGTTTGGGCCGGTGAGCACTGGCATACGTACTTTTGGGGACGGCATTTCACGTTGCGCACGGACCACCAAGTTTTGGTCTCGCTGCTCTCTTCTCAAAGCACTGGGCGCCGCCCCCTTCGCATTGCACGGTGGTCGGAACGGCTGCTTCGCTACAATTAAATGTAGAATATCAGAAGGGGTCTGAAAATCAGGTGGCCGATGCCCTTTCCCGCCTTCCAGTTCCGTCTCCGCAGGAAAATATCTCATTTTATGAGGTTGTGTCCTTTGTTGAGTTACCGTGCCTCACTAAAGAGCAGTTTCAGCAGGCCCTTCGTGAAGACTGCATGTTGGAACAAGCCAAGCCCTACGTCGCCACATCTTGGCCTGCACATAAGAAGCTCTCGAGCGAAGTTCAGCCTTTCTTCCTGGTACGTGAAGAATTGTTCGTCGTTGACAACCTGCTCCTGCGCAGCGAACGAATCGTCGTTCCCTTGTCTCTCACACCACAAGTAAACGCTGCTGCCCATGAAGCTCACCCTGGTAAAGTTCGAACAAAGGCTCGGCTACGAGAACGGTTCTGGTGGCCAGGCATGGACAGGCAAGTGGAGCTTTCCATCCAGAACTGCAGCATCTGCCAGATGGCTGACAAAAGTGCGAAGACTGCTGCTGCTACTCCCTTGCAGCCAGTACCCCTGCCAGAACGTCCATGGCAGAAGCTTGCCGTTTACATCGTCGGCCCTATGGAGAGAGCACCACATGACTACAGATACGCCAATACGATCATCGACCATTTTTCCAAATCGCCCGAGGTTCGATTCTGCAGTGAAGTATCATCCCGCACCGTCATAAACTTTTTGCTTTCTGTGTTCTCCCGTGAAGGCTATCCGTAAGTGGTAGTCTGTGACAACGGGCCCCAGTTCTCATTTGTGGAGTTCATTGAGTTCCTCAAAGATCGCGCTATCCACATTGCGCACTCTTCTGTTTACTACCCGCAAGCGAACGGACTTGTCGAGCGGTTTAACCGTGTCTTCAAGAATTTTGTGCAGGTCGCCATGCTGGAACAGCGTCCGCTTCGCCAAGCAGTAACCGAGTATTTGGGCATATATCGCTGCACGCCACATGCCACTACGGGAGTTGCACCGTCTGTTCTCCTACACGGATGGCGACCGAGAACACGCCTCGACGTTGTGGGTCACCCGTCACCAGTTTTCTTCAGCGATCCTGTTTCCGAACTT
The DNA here is from genome assembly GCF_013339745.2 of Dermacentor silvarum. NCBI lineage: Eukaryota > Metazoa > Arthropoda > Arachnida > Ixodida > Ixodidae > Dermacentor > Dermacentor silvarum. The sequence goes on along the minus strand of NC_051158.1, from coordinate 158,535,625 downwards.
CATCGTCTGCGCCAACGAGTTAAGAGCAGGCAAGACTACAGCAAAGACACATACCGTCGCATGGCCGCGAAGACGACAACAGTGTCTGTCGGTGATTACGTCAGAATTAAGAAACCTGGAATATCAGTTAAGGGAGACCTCACGTTTAGCCAACCGCGGAAGGTAGTCCGCCAACAAGGTCCATCATCGTTTCGGCTTGATGATGGACGAACCTGGAACGCGTCGAAGCTATCCAGGGTACCTGCAGCTTCAGCCACATGGAATCTGCCGCATAATGCTGTGTCTGAACCCGTGACTCCGTCGTCGGCATCTCAGCAATCCAACGACTACACCTCAACAACTCAACCCGAAGCCTCGCCAGCTACGCCCACGCTACGAGCTCCAGCGCCAGCTGTGTCGGAGGACCCTGTGTTTCAACGTCGGGTAGAACCACTGAGGAAGAGAAAGCCTCGAAATTGATACCGGGACCACATGTAGCTTGTCTGCTAGGTGCAGACGGGTGCAGTGCCAGAGAACTTCGAGTACATGTAGCTTGTGTGCTAGGTGCAGACGGGTGCAGTGCCAGAGAACTTGGAGTGCTGCATGAACTGTGTGCAGACGGTTGCGTGTCTCTGCGAGCGTTTATTTTTTGTTGTTGTATTGCTTGTTCTAGGCCTTCTTGTTGTTCCATACAGTGAAGAGCACATGCTATGTATGGTTGCAGATAATTTTAAAATTTTGTAAACACTGTATATCAATACTAATCTACTAACTACTAACTATTACTTACATTGTTATTGTAAGGAGGGGAATATGTAGTATATCAGTTTCAGTTTCTGTTTGCCATTACACGCCGCCAGTGGCGCCAGTGTTGTCACCTGTAGATATACATGCCTCTGAATAAACAGGGAGTCTTCTTCTGTTGCGGCCGTGACTGTGTTTGTGGTTCTTCTGCGGCTTCCGCCGAAACACAACAGAACGTTCAAGTGCAGTAGCTAGAGAAGCAAGATTTCAAGAAAAAACACTACGCACGAACCTTCAACTGCTACTTAATCAAGAATCACTCAGACTGGGTGAATTTATGGACGATATACGAGTGGTGAAGCGCAAGCTGGAGCTTATCGATACCGAACGATACCGTGGCGCCTTAATACGCGCAAGAGCTGAAAGGCTGATAAGCGGAGAATCACCGACGAAAAGAGCGTTGAGGGCGGAAAAGTGGCATGCGCGAAGGCAGAAAATAGTAGGAATTGAACGTGCAGGTGTGATCAATAAGTATACTGACGAAATTGTTAGAACGTTTTCAGAGTACTATCGTGCGTTGTTGGCTCGCAGCGTAGTTGATATCGACCGTTTCAAGCGTGAGTTTGTTTCCTTGATGACACGGTTGGACGATGTGACAAGAGAAGCTTTGGAGCTGCCCATCACAAATGAAGAGGTGGATTTTGCGATAGCAAACATGAACTTAGGGAAATCGCCGGGCCCAGGCGGCCTTGGTGCAGCGTTTTATAAAACACTTAAGGGAACAGTCTCTCCAATCCTAACGCGTATTTATAACGAAGCTTACAAGCTTAAGTCGCTACCTCCATCTTTTGTTACTGCGTCGTATATACGAGTCTTATACCTAAATCTGATGATACAATAAAATTACGAAATGTAACTGCCTATCGACCCATAAGCTTGACAAACAGTGATTATAGAATCTTCATGAAAGTGTTGGCTAAGAGATTACAAACTGTTATCTCGGAAATTGTAGGAAGCATCAGACATGCGGCATTAAAGGGTGCTCCACCACTACTAATGCACATGTGGCACGTTCTATTCTGGAGTGTTGTGATGTTACGGGTGCTGGAGTAGCCATGCTGCAGATAGACTTAAAGAAGGCGTTTGATAGGGTTCCCCATGACACTCTCTTGTGAGTACTAGACCATGTCAATGTAGGCCACGTTATTAGAGAAGGCGTCGCGATGGCGTATAGCTCGTTACGACGCAGTTAATAGTGAATAAAGTGATTGGTGAGCGCGTACCAGTGCTACGATCTCTGCGCCAAGGGTGCCCAATATCAGCATTGCTATTTTGTTTGTACATCGAATCTTTGTCTACATGTTATTGCAAGCGAGCATATACGTGGGCTTAAACTGCAACAGGTAGAAGTGAGCTTGCTGGCCCATGCCGACGACATTGCCGCTCTTTGTATGGATTATGACAGTGTTCTGCATGTTGTTAAAACTGTGGAAATGTTTTGTCTCTCAAGTGGAAGCTGCGCGAACTGGGGAAAGCCTCTGGGGTTTTGGCCCGGCTATTGGCCCTAAGCCAGACTCTTTCGCGAATTTAACATTTGTTACCACTCCGGTTAAATATTTGGGAGTGCCTTTAGAAAATTATCAGGACAGCGAACCTTAGTGACGCAACGAAATTGGCCACTTACGCGAGAAAACCAATAACTGGAATGGCTGGAATCTGTCAGTCTTTGCAAGAGCGACAGTATGCAACTTAGTTTTTATAAGTAAGCTGTGGTATGTAATGCAAGTGATACACTGTTCAAGAATGAATGTCCAGAAACTTCACAGAATAGTTGCAGTGTTCGTTTTCGTCTCCTCATGGGAGCGAACAAGCAGAACCAATTTGTTTAGGCGAGTCCGTGATGGCGGGTTGGCGTTAGGCCATTTGTATCTACGTCAAATAGTTATTCGGTTTATGTTCTTCAGAGACGTAAAAGATCCCTTCCTTCGAACATTGTGCCAGGTTCGGTTGGGTAATGCCCTACCAGATCTTGTTGTCTCAACGGATCACATCCACGGTTGCATTCGGGGTTATTTAAAAGAGGTTTTTATGTCCACCCGGTTTTTGTGTGCGCGGTTTTCTACAAACTACTTAAGTGATGTGGGTCGGAAAAAGTTATACAGAGACCTGTGTAATGTGGTGTTACCTGTGCCGCTATATAGATCTTTGTACAGTACCTCAAGAGGAAAGGATGTGCTTAAGCGTGTCAAGAAAATGATGGTACCTCCAGGCGTTAAAACTTCTTTCTTTCGCTTACACACTGGGACACTGACCGTCAAGACATGGATGGCAGAAAGGGGACTTTTTGTGCCCTAGGGAGTACACTGCCAAATATGTAAGCGAGACGAAACTATTTATCATGTGTTTTTAGAGTGTTGGGACGCGGTATTCCTGTGGGACACTCTACAGAGGACCCTTAAGTAAGATTTTCCGCTGCACCCTCAAGGAATCCGTTTCTTGGCTATCGATAACGAAGATGGAGTACCTTATGATTTAATTATGCTCATTGTATTGCACGGTGTCTGGAGATGTCGCATGGCCGTCCGGAATGCAGACGTTGACGCCAGAGCAGCTCGCCAATACTTCAAAGAAAGTATTCACAGATACGTAGAAGAACAAAATGCACGAATACCTGTGCCACTCTGGTTGCCTTGTGTAGAATTGCTTTTGAATATGAAATTTATTTAGAGTTACTTTCTCCAAGACAGGAGAATCCTTTTAGCATTTGACTACTTTTATGTATTTCAGTCCTGTATTTTTTGTAACTGGCAATAAAGCAAAAAAAAAAAAGGCCTGCTAGCTCAGTCGCTTATAGCGTCGTGCTAATAACGCGAAGGTCGTAGGTTCGATCCCTGCGCAGGCCATGCGTTTCGTTTTGTGCGCACTCCAGTGGCTCCCATGCTTATTGTTCTCTTTTTTTTCTTTTTGAATGCATAGACCGATCTGTCAGATTTCGCCGTGACCGTCCACGCGCAGATAAAGTGACTCACCGTTGTCGTTTAATTGAGGCAACCGTTGTCCTCGCCCGGCGTGCTAGCTCGAAGGTCGGATTGCCATGCTACAGTTAGACCTTGAAAAGGCATTTCATAAGGCTACACACGAAATTTTGTTATTAATACTGGCACACACCAATGTAGGTTCTGTCATTATAGACGGTGTCCCTATGGCTTATGTAGGCTGTACCACTAAACTAGTAATAAATGCGCAACTTAGTGAAAGTATAACAGTTACTTCTAGTCTACGCCAAGGATGTCCAGTCTCGTCTTGGTTATTTGCTCTGTATGTAGAACATTTCTGTTTAAAGATTTTTCAGAACCCCACTATTCAAGGCTTCCGATACTGTAATAAGGAAGTCAAAGCGTTAGCATATGCCGACGACATTGCTGTGTTTTGCTCAGACATAAAAAAGTGTTCAAATAGTAGTGAAAGAGACTACAGCCTTTTGTGAAGCCACAGGAAGTGTTGTCAACTGGACAAAGAGTCTCGGCATTTGGTATGGAAACTGGCCAGTCACACCAGAGGTGTAGTGCAACATGCAATGGTCGAATTCACCAAATGTATACCTTAGAGTGCCATTGCAACACCATAATTCAACGACTGGTTATTGCCTTGAGGAAGCTGATAGAGTAAGAGACCAGACGCAGAAATGGTGTGGTCACAAATTCTCAGTATTTACAAGAGCAAATGTGTGCAATACATTTCTAGTGGTCAAAATATTCGATGTATTGCAGGTATTGAGTATGACAAGAATGACAATACAGAAACTCCACCGAGTGTTTGCAGTTTTTATTTGGAGCTCCAGTTGGGAGCGCACAAGCCGATGCAATCTGTTTCATGCAGTGCGGAATGGCGGACTAGGGCTGTCACATTTGTTCTTGAAACAAGTAGTTTCAAGATTTATCTTTTTGCGCAATCAGAGTGATACATTTTTGAGAACTGTAATACAAGTACGCCTGCATGACCATCTTGCGGATTATGTTGTGTCAAGCAGCGCTGCAACACATGGTGCACTACCATGTTTCCTGCGCGAGGTAGTGGCTGCTTATCGCATTGTTGCATTGTTCGCGCGCATTTTTCTCTTGAATACCTTTGCATTGTAGGAAGGAAAAAGTTGTGTAAAAATTTAGGTGATGTTTTTCTCCCGACACCTTTATATAGGGCAAACTATTATTTGGGTGTTGAAAGAAACGTGTTGAAAAGAGTTAAGCTAATGCCTGTACGAAGCTCTGCGAAAACATTTTTCAATTGCACACAGAAAGGCTCCCTGTGAAGCCATGGCTTCAAAGCAAGGGTATTTTTGTTCTCTGGACAATAAACTGCAGAATATGCCAGAAACAGGAAACTAGTGAGCATATATTTCCGGATTGCCACGATGCACGATTTTTGTGGGACATTCTTCAGCGCACAATTAAAAAGATTTATTACTATCACTATTTGGTATTCGGTTCTTGTCTTATGACGAAACAGGGGGCGTTCCTAGTGATATGGTTATGTTGCTTTGCATGCATGCACTTTGGAAAACACGGATGGCAGATAGATATGCTGACATTGATGCACGACCAGCGGGACAGTATTTCATGGAAAGTGTTATCTGTACAAGAGATGTACTGAAATTGGTGGTCAACGCTTCTCAATGGGTGACGCAATTGGATGAACTCGCGTCACTAAAACCTTTTTAAAATTGCATCATGCTTGAGACTAGCTGATGTATTTTACCTTTTGAAATATTTCTCACTTGTATTATTGCATGTAGCTGAAAACGGAACTAAAAAAAAGGCCTGCTAGCTGGATTGTGCTTCCGGCCACCGAGCGTGACGGACGTGTGGTGACGGGCTCCGTAGGAGCGGCTTCAGCGGCCATGCCTGGCCGCGGTAACAGGGCTACCGAAGAGGAAAGTTCATACCCGGTTGTTTTGCCAGGACTGCCTACAGGGCGTTTCGTTGTAAATACAGTTTTTTTTTTTGCACGCCGATATCAGGGCCCGCCCGTATCGGGTCGAGGATTTCCGGGACACGTTAGCTCAGCATGAGCTGCTCGCCGATGTTATCGCCCTGGGGGCGTATCGGATGAGCCACGTCTGGGCCGTTACTCTTAAGGATTCTGAAGCGGTAACGAAGATTGTCAGCGTCGGTGAGCTACTTGTGAAAGGAAACCGCTGCCTGGTGATTGATCCCGCGAACCAGGACGTGCGACTCAACCTTCACTGGCTGCTACACAACGTGCCGGACGAAGACGTACGAGCCGTCTTTGCGTCATACGGGAAAGTCACCGAAGTTTCCCGGGAGCGTTGGCGTGTGCGGGGCATGTCAGAGAAGGGCTCCACAACGAGGCTCGTCACACTTAAGCTGAAAACTGGCGTGAAGCTCGACGACTTGCCGCACCAGCTCAACGTTAGCGGCGAGTTGGCGCTCGTCGTCGTACCAGGTAGGCCTCCGTTATGCCTTCGCTGTCGTAATACGGGCCACATCCGTAAAATTGTCGGGTCCCACGTTGCAGAGCCTGCCGATGGTTCGGCCACGAAGACGACCAATGTGCCCGCACTTATGCGAGCATCGCGGGCCCCAGTACAAGTGAAGACTCGTCTGAGCTGCTAATGGACGAGGCGGACGCAGAGGATGCAGCCCGTGAAACTGGGCAACGAGCGACGCGGGATAGGCCTACGTTGACGCCACTGACGAAGCAGAGTGCGACGACGTCCAATGCCGTAGCGGCGGCCGTACAAGTGCAACGTGACGTTCAGCCGGAATACGACGGCACGCTAGAGGATAAGACGACAGCTGCGGACAAAACTCCCGACAACGTGGAGCCTAGGAACCCCGAGACCATGGATTTCAGCCAGGAGGCTGCCGCCCTGACAGCTGGGAAGCGCTCCCGCGAGGAGTTCGTCGGTAAAAAGCAAGAGCCGGGTGGTGGCAGTGACGAGCCGCCGCCGAAAACCCCAGGAATTCGGCGCTCTGATTTAAAACCGCTGCCCAACTTAGCGGCCGAGACACGGCAGGCGGACAAACCACCTCCGTAGTCTTGCAATGTGTTCCTGTGCGGGTGTGAGTGGGTGCGTGTGTGGTTCTTCCCCGGTTGTGGCGGCAAGTGTATCCACTAGACAGTTTGCACGGGTTTGGAACTGCCGGGAAAGGAATGCCTGCCGGTTTTCCCGACGCCTGCACACGGACCTGAGGAAGGGCGATGCCGTACAGTGCTCCCGGCGGGACCAAGTATGGTGTTCAATGTATTTCCACAGGTCTCTTTTCCTAACGCATGGCGATGAAACTGGACGTAGCATTACGCGTAGCGACTCTGAATGTCAGGGGCCTTCGTGCACGAAGGTGTCAATGTCAACTTAATTGTCTTCTCGCTGACAACGCGCTGGACATCGTAGCCGTTGAAGGGACGAAGATTGACAGCGAAGAATTTGCTGAGCGTATGGTGTCCACCTTTCGTGCACACTTCAATGTCTGCGTTTGCCATTCTGTTGGCACATCGGGTGGGTGCGTCCTGTTTCTCCGCAATATGTCACTCCGCAAACTCAGCAAACTATGTCACTATAGTTTAGGCATCATCGTGGAGTCAATTTTTTCTTGTCCGAGTGGTCCCCTTCTCGTACTAGACTTTATGTTTTCGAAGTTATGTTGGCGCATTATATGCGTGTATTCACAAAATGTAGACTCTGAACGCCGTGTTTTTTTAATCGTCTAGAGTGCTACATTGTTTGTCACAAACTGCTTTTGCTTGTGGGCGATTTCAACTGTGTGTGTGCCGCTGCCGATAGAGTGAAGTGTACGCCTGTGCGTGATAGGAGCGCACAAGTGTTAAACGGTCTGGTTCATGAAAATGGCTTAGAGGATATTGGCAGCATATTCACCTACAGGAACAGACCGCAATATACGCACTTTCAACGAGATAGCTATGCCAGACTTGATAGGATTTACGCATCCATTGAACTTGTACCCCTTTGCACAGATTACAAAGTTGAACCTGTGGCTTTTAGCGATCATTGCCTGGTGATCGCAAATTTTGGTGCGAAAGAAAGGAGTACGCGCTTCAGCTGGAATCTCTGGAAATTAAACGCTAAACTCTTGGAGGACGAGGGATTTGTAAAGGACATTGAAGATGAAATGCAGAAGCTGCTCGAGGAGCGGTCCAGTATCTTTGCGGTTCAGTGGGAAGACTTCAAGGAGTGGCTAAAAAGTAAAGCCATAGAAAAGAGCAGCTTCAACCGACACAAAGAAAAGCAAGAGGAAAAGGCAGCGCGCGAGCAACTGCAGTTCTTAATAAGCATGGAGAGTACCGAGCCTGGGAAATATGCGAAAAATATAAGGGATGTAAAAACCAGCTTGAAAGATTAGACAGTGATAGGTACAAATCAGCAGTTATACGCGCAAGAGCACAGAAACTGTGGGCCGGTGAAACACCAACGAAGCGAGCTTTAACAGATGAAAAACGATACGCTTGCCAAAAACAAATCAGGCAGATAAGAAACGGTAATGAAATTTCAAGCGATGCTAATGTAATCCAGCAGGTATTTAAAGAGTACTTCAGCGACCTTCTTGGCCATGCGAGAGAGATGGGTGATGCTTTCTGTTCTGATTTTTTGTCTCTCCTGCCAAGACTTGAGGACAATGTAAAGAAGCGTCTTGAGATGCCCATAACGGAAAACCAAATTGAAGCTGCAATAGAAGACCTAAAGAATGGCAAAGCTCCAGGACCTGATGGGCTTGGTGCCGAGTTTTACAGAACATTTAAGCCCATAGTCGCTCAGTTACTATTACGAGTGTTGACTGAGGCGTATGAACGAAAGCAAGTACCACTGTCATTCACCACGTCGCACATAGTGTTGATCCCAAAATCAGATGACTCAGAGAAGCGTTTGTTGGTGGGGTCCTATCGCCCGATCAGCCTCACCAACGTTGATTCCAAAATATACATGAAGGTCCTAGCGAAGAGATTACAGGGCGTGATAACGAAATTGGTTGGACCGCATCAGACTTGCGGAATCAAGGGACGTAGCATAGCCACGAATGTACACGTCGCACGTACAGTTTTAGAATGCTGTGATGCGCTGGGGGATCGAATTGAAATTATGCAACTAGATCTGGCAAAAGCCTTTGATCGCGTTTCACATGATATTTTTTGCATACTAGAGCACGCTAACGTAGGACGGGTGATCATAGAAGACGTCAGAATGGCGTATGCAAACTGCACTACGCGCATCATTGTAAATGGTGACCTCTCAGACAAGCTGGTAGTGCGTTCGTCAGTAAGGCAGGGATGCCCATTGTCGCCCCTTCTGTTTGCGGCATACCTAGAACCACTCGGTTTGGCTGCAATCAAGAGTGAACGCATCTCAGGCTTTCGTTTACAGTCAGCACATGTCAAAATCCTCGCTTATGCGGACGACATTGCAGTATTCTGTTCAAACAGAGACAGTATTACTGAAGTGATCAGCGTGGTTGAGGAATTTTGCAAGCAAACGGGGTGCCTGATAAACTGGGATAAGAGCTCTGGTTTTTGGCATGGTGACTGGGAAACGATGCCCGATCATTTCGCGCGACTGCGATTGTCTTGTCTGCCAACGCAGTATCTCGGTGTCCCCCTTCAGTGTTATCGAGAACGAAGTGAATGTTGGAATGAGCAAGGGCGAGGGAGAAAGCAGATGCATGGCAGGGGAGGCAGTTATCAATGTTTTCGCGCGCCTCCGTCTGCAATCTTTTCCTTGTATCCAAAATATGGTACATTATGAATGTTTTGTGTGCAACACGGACCAGTATTCAAAAGATGCACCGCGTTTTTGCAGTTTTTATTTGGGCGTCTAACTGGGAGAGAACCAGTCGTACCAACTTGTTTCTTGGACTTGTGCACTTATTTCTGCGTCAAGTTGTGTCGCGTTTTATATTCCTCCGTGATCAAAGGGATACTTTTCTGAGGACTGCTATCCAAGTGAGGTTACAGAGACATCTCCCAGAAATCGTTGTTTCCTCGTGTGAGAGTATGCATGGGGCTATCAGTGGGTACATGCGAGAGGTTGTACTTTCTTTGCGGCTATTGCATGTGTGTCTTTCTATTGAGTACTTGTGCAATGTTTCGAAACAAAATCTGTATAAGAATCTTGTGGACACAATGTTGCCGATTCCTATTTATCGTTTACCTAACCATGGAGGCCCAGGGCAAGATGTCCTGAAGCGAGTTAAGAGAATGCCGGTTAACCCATCCGTGAAATCCTTTTTCTTTAAGTTCCACTCTAACACACTTCCTGTTAAGACGTGGCTGCATGCAAAGGGGATTTTCGTCCCATGGACGACTAACTGCCTCCTATGCAAAAAGCCTGAGACAGTAGAGCATGTGTTTCTTGACAGCTGGGACCCAACTTTTCATTGGGATGTCCTCCAACGAACAGTCAAAAAAGATTTTCCCCTGGATCCATATGGCATCAGGTTCTTGCCCATCGCAAATGAAGCGGAAGTACCATTTGACCTAATCATGCTTTTGGGCCTCCACAGTCTGTGGAAGACGCGAATGCAAGAGCGACATGCTGATGTTAACGTCAGTTCGACGCGCGAAAACTTTATTGAAAGTGTTGTGGCCCTTAGGGAAGTGTATCGGGCGCAAGCTGAACCGCCCGAATGGATTTCTGTCCTCGATGACTTGGCTGTTATGAAAAGATTTTTCCTTCCTACGTCAGCCGAAGTAGGCTGATGTTTTTATCATTTGTACTTTTGTTGTTTTGACTGTCACAATCGGCAATAAAGAAAAAAAAAAGCCGCCGTTGTCCTCGCCCGGCCTGCTAGCTCAGTCGGTTAGAGCGGCGTGCTAATAACGCGAAGGTCGTAGGTTCGATCCCTGCGCAAGCCACGCATTTCTCTTTGCGCGAACTCCAGTGGCTCCCATGCTTATTGTTCTCTTTTTTTTTCTTTTTGAATGCGTAGACGCATCTCTCAGATTTCGCCGTGACCGTCCACGCGCACATAAAGTGACTCATCGTTGTCGTTTAGTTGAGGCAGCCGTTGTCCTCGCCCGGCCTGCTAGCTCAGTCGGTTAGAGCGTCGTGCTAATAACGCGAAGGTCGTAGGTTCGATCCCTGCGCAGGCCACGCATTTCTTTTTGTGCGAACTCCAGTGGCTCCCATGCTTATTGTTCTCTTTTTTTTTTTCTTTTTGAATGCGTAGACGGATCTCTCAGATTTCGCCGTGACCGTCCACGCGCACATAAAGTGACTCATCGTTGTCGTTTAGTTGAGGCAGCCGTTGTCCTCGCCCGGCCTGCTAGCTCAGTCGGTTAGAGCGTCGTGCTAATAACGCGAAGGTCATAGGTTCGGTCCCTGCGCAGGCCACGCATTTCTTTTTGTGCGAACTCCAGTGGCTCCCATGCTTATTGTTCTCTTTTTTTTTCTTTTTGAATGCGTAGACGGATCTCTCAGATTTCGCTGTGACCGTCCACGCGCACATAAAGTGACTCATCGTTGTCGTTTAGTTGAGGCAGCCGTTGTCCTCGCCCGGCCTGCTAGCTCCGTCGGTTAGAGCGTCGTGCAAATAACGCGAAGGTCGTAGGTTCGATCCCTGCGCAGGCCACGCATTTCCTTTTTTGCGAACTCCAGTGGCTCCCATGCTTATTGTTCTCTTTTTTTTTTCTTTTTGAATGCGTAGACGGATTTCTCAGATTTCGCCGTGACCGTCCCCGCGCACATAAAGTGACTCATCGTTGTCGTTTAGTTGAGGCAGCCGTTGTCCTCGCCCGGCCTGCTAGCTCAGTCGGTTAGAGCGTCGTGCTAATAACGCGAAGGTCGTAGGTTCGATCCCTGCGCAGGCCACGCATTTCTTTTTGTGCGAACTCCAGTGGCTCCCATGCTTATTGTTCTCTTTTTTTTTCTTTTTTAATGCGTAGACGGATCTCTCAGATTTCGCCGTGACCGTCCACGCACACATAAAGTGACTCATCGTTCTCGTTTAGTTGAGGCAGCCGTTCTCCTCGCCCGGCCTGCTAGCTCTGTCAGTCATTCTGCTTCGGGCCACCGAGCGTGACGGTTCGTGGGATCATGGCCTCTTCAAGGGCAGCGACTGCGGTTACTTTTGGCCGCGGAAACAGGTAGAGCAACGACTAAGAAATGGAATACCAGTTTATTTTGCCTCAACTGTCAAAAGGACGAATAGTGAATAACACCGTGTTTCTGCATGGTGATGTAAGAGCGAGGCCTTACAAGGTCGAAGATTTTAGGGATGCCCTAACGCCTACGAGCCTGCTGCCGCAAATTGTGTGCCTCGGGGCCTACCAAGTTAATCATGTGTGGGCGGTGACCCTCAGTGACGCAGCTGCAACGAAGCGCCCGCTGGCCTTGAACGAACTTCAGGTGAAAGGGCGGCGATGTGTGATGGTCGACCCTCAGGATCAGCAGGTGAAGCTCAGACTTCACTGGCTGCTGCACGGTGTGGCCGAAGAAGACGTCCGGACTGCATTGGCGGCCTTCGGCAAGGTAGAAGAGGTGAGTCGAGAGAAGTGGCGTGTCCAAGGGGTCGCAGACAAATGTTCCACCACGAGGACTGTTCTTCTCAAGCTGAAGAGCTGCCTGAAAGTGGAAGATATTCCTCACCAGATACGTGTTGCCGGAGAGTTGGCCTTGGTGGTGGTACCCGGTCGGCCGATGCAGTGCCTCCGCTGCCAAGGCACTGGGCACGTGCGGCGGGAGTGTAAGGTGCCACGCTGCTCCCGGTGCCGACGTTACGGGCACATTGACACCGAATGCGTCAAGACCTACGCTACCGCGACAGGCCCAGCAGCGAGTCAAGAGGCAGCAGAACTCGTCATGGATGTGGTCGAGACCGAAGACGCTGCTAAGGGAGCCGGAGACCTTGTGCACCCAGCGACAGGTGCCGGGTCGCTACCGGAGGGCGTTGACGCCAAGGGAAATGAAACTACGGAGCAAGTGACTGCGCCGGCACGGGTCGACGTGGAAGCTGTCCATGCAAAGGAAGGCGCAAGTGAAGACGAAGGGGACGACGACGATGCAGCGATGCAACAGGGCGAGGCCGCTAACGACGGTGACCGGGCTGCTAGTCTCGGAGCCACCTTCAAGCGTCCCCGTGATGAGGCCGAGGACAAGGACAACGCGGCAACCAGCTCCAGTGATGGGCCGCCGGCGAAATCGCCTCTTGGGAGGCGGTCGAGCTTCAAACCAAAGCCGAACGTTCCGTCCGACAGAAAGCATGGAGACAAAGCCCAGCAGACAAACAACGACGAGAAATCGGGCGGTCCCGGAGACGGCTAGCCGACGGCTGGTCGTGAGGGGTAAGCACCATGCTCCGGGCCTACCTCATTCTCTAGTTCATCATGGCTCCTAATCCGTCACTCAGTATTGCCACTCTAAACGTTAGAGGGCTGGCGGCTAGGCGTAGGCAGATTCAAGTCCTACGGTTGGCCACTGACCAAGACATAGACGTTCTAGCTGTCCAGGAGACCAAGGTAGACGGGGAGGAGGAGACCGGGAGCATGGTGAGGCGTTTCACGACCAGATATTATGCGGTGGTGAGCGACGCGGTAGGGACGTCAGCTGGATGCATCCTGTTTATTAAGAAGTCACCCGACCTTGTAGTTGAAAGTGTATTTTCATGTCAATCGGGAAGAATGGTTGCTTGCGATTTTGTTTGTGCTGGAGTCGAATTCCGAGTTATGTGCATATATGCGCCAAATGTTGTAGAAGAGCGTGCTGTATTTTTTTCGGATATTTTTCGGTACATTAGCCGTGAAAAGTGCATGTTTTTGTTGGGGGATTTCAACTGTGTTTTGAGGGCTCGGGATCGATCCAATAATGCCGGTATTCGAGATAAAAGCAGTCACATACTTTCTAAGTTGATTATTGGTAGTGAACTAGACGATGTATGTGACTGTCTGGAGGGGGAGCGGGAGGGGATGTACACACGATTTCAAGGCAGTAGTCATGCGCGGTTAGACCGCTTGTACATGTCACAAGACATGATTCCAATGTGCCACAGTTATTCTGTCGCACCTGTGTCGTTCTCAGATCACTGCTTGGTGAAGTGTCACATAGGTATGAAGAAGAAGGAATCATCTTTTAACTGGGACCTATGGAAAATGAATGCCTTACTACTAAAAGACGAGGCATTTGTAGAGGCAATACATGAGGCCGTTATGGAAGTATGCGATGAAAGTACTGAAACTATAGCAGAGAAATGGGAATGGTTCAAACAAAAGGTAAAAATGAAAGCAATAGAAAGGTCGAGCTGCTTAAAGTTTGAGAGGGAAATGAAAGAACGAGAGTTACGAAAGATACTTAATCAGCTGATAGCGCTGGAGTGCGAAGAGCCAGGGGCGTATAAGCAAGATATGCGAACCATCAAAGAAAAAATGTCACAGTTTCGCCCTAAGGGCGAATCAATGAATGCGATAGCAACACAGCAATGTCATGCGAAGTAAGGTGAGCGGCCTTGGTAGCAATATGAATTGTAGTAAACATGAGCTGATTAAGTAAGCAGGTGTGCTGCGGCGTAAGTAGACCGACATGAAGAGAGACTCTATGACCACGAGAAGGCGCGTGTGAAACGGTGGTGTTGATGAGAAGCGCTTACCGTGGGCAGCGCGTGCGAGGGGACACACCTGTAGTGCTGCACTGCCGATCTGGGCAGCATTGCATGTGTAGCGTGCGTTGGAAAATGTGGCCCGACTATTACTAACTGAATGAACAAGCGTGGTGTGAGCGCGCACAAACAAACATAAATAGATCACACTGAATGACTGCAGCCAACGACTGTCAAAACGCTGGAAGCGGGCGAAGGTACGTGCGGTCTATCGCTTCAACGGAAACTGAGCGGCGAAATAAAGGTCAGAGCCGTGTGGAGATAAGAGACGGTGCGGTAGAACTAGAGTGTACTAGACAATGGTCGAGTGGGCCGAACGGCGCTCTCCCGCTGAGGCGCCGCGTGTGGAAAAATAGTGCGAGGGCGCTGCGAGCGAACTGGATTGGGCGGAGACGCGCTCCGCGGCATATTCAACGTACTTTCGCTGCGGGCGCCGAGGCCGATTGCGCATAGTACGCTCTTAAAATAGCGCTTTATTTCAACTGCAACTTTATGTTTACACCATTTTGCCAAACATATATATTTGAAGCATAGATTATACAACGCGACGTCTCCAATTTTGTTGTCGTTGTCAAGCGCGTCGTCTGCTAGCGAGCGTGCGTTCGCTACGCGGACGCTGGCGCACGCCCAGTTTGTCTCGCAGAACCTCGGTGCAGTACATTTTTTAAATGTTTTAGTTGCTTTGGTGCGGCCATGACTCTTGACGGAATGTGCCAAATGTAGTTTAGCCAGGTGAACTGCTGTTTTTACCACTGTCCTCTAAAAGTAACTGGTATCTCCGCACCATGAAGGCTACGTAAGAAAATTTTATTATTGATATCGTGTCATTTTACACGCGCTTCTTGTTGGTGGATATTGATCAGGGACAATGATCGAAGAAAACAATATTAGAGTGAAATAAACCAGGTTTATTAAATGCGTGGCGCGACGAATGACCAATGTATTTCTAGGTAATTAAATCAAACGGTACATAGACATATATATTTACGATATATATATATATGTAAGGGAAAAAACAAATATTCTAAACGCAATAATTGAAAAAGTGAGAACTCCCGGCCGGAATAAGCGCCCGTGTTTGCAGTAACAAACACACTTATTAGTGAATACTGGAAATAAAACTCTCATCCGCAGAAATAATGTTCACAGCAAGCGAAACCATATGTATATATATATATATATATATATATATATATATATATATATATATATGCGTGTGTGTGTGTGTGTGTGTGTGTGTGTGTGTGTGTGCAAGTGTTATTATTATACTCTACGACGCCGAATAGTCATTTCCGTTCGAATGTAACTCAAAACAGCACTATTGAAATCTCAAAGGAGATTGACTGCATGCAAGTGTTATTCCGAATGATTTTGCTGCCGGGGAGTCATGGCTGTTGCGCAGAGGCGCAGTTCCTGAGAGAATTAACGGACGGCCGGGTGTTAATAAGTCCTGATTATACAAGTTTGTAGCTCTCATTCAATATCAACGCGCCGTTTTGGGGCAGCCTGTAAATCTGCTAACTTGACTCGGACAAGAATTTTTGACAGTCTCATCATGTTTGCAACCCATTAAAACTGAGTGCCCCATGGGGCACCACACTTATCTTCTTCAACGAACGCAACAGATCTGCACGTATCTCTACGTGTATGTGAGACATGTCGTTCCTTTAATTATTTCATTATAGTCGTTATGATAGTGTACCGGATAACTGAACGCAGCCGTTTGTAATATACAAGCTGCAGAGTTGAGCGGTCATACATTTGGGAACGGCATTACGTTTACGCATGAAATATAGGATAAGCGTAACATGTTTTTTTCGGAAATCAGACTCGAGAATAATTTATGTTGTTTACACCCCCAGAAATAAGCCGAAGAACGCAGCCACATGCTTTTTTTCTTTTTCTTTTGTTAATATGAGCAAATTCTTGGGTTTTACGTGGCAAAACCACGATATGATTATGAGGCACCCGGTTTAGTTTTTGCCACCTGGGGTTCTTTAACGCGCACCTAAATTGAAGTACACGAGTCTTTTTCCATTTCGTTCCCATCGAATTCCGCGACCTGGATTGAACCCGCGAGCTCCAGAATTAGCAGCGCAACGCCGTATCCACGATATAGGCACTAATTAGGCTACCGCGCAGGCCTGCTTTCTTTCTTTTTTTTTGAAGTATCAACTGAAAAAAAATTCAAAGTATGGCTTACGACCAAAGATTAGCATATAGAATGGCTAACTAAAACCGTTTTCGGCGCTCGAGGTCCGACTGCAATAAATGACCCCGTACCAATTACTCCGAACTTATGTTACGCGAGAAAGGCGGAAACCTGAATGGAATGTTGCACTGCAGTTTACTCTTTTTTTTTAAATCTATACCAATGCTTCCCGTAAATCTAAGTACAAGGCGCCGGTTGGGGCAGGTATGCTTTACTTGTTTGAAGCGGCAAGCAGGAAGGTTACATATGTTGATTCGTCTGCGTTTCGCAAGACCTACTGATAGAAAACTTTATGCGCAACAATACACACGAGAGATACATGTTGCTTGAAGAACGAGAAAAGTATTTTTTCTCCAAAGGGAACCTTACAATAACATAGTAGAATGAAAGCCGACACTGCGGCCGCAATGCACGCGCAACCACCGAGCAGCATTAAAAGTATAAAAAATACATAAAAGGAAAGGAATTTATTCTTAACGCATAAATACATGTCATATGTAATTATGAACCCAATTTGATCGGTCTGAACGCAAATATCAGCGCGCGAAGTAGTACGAATGACCCTGCCGAGCAGTATCGCCAGCAGTTTCCAACGGCGCGACCTTGATGCGGCCCAATCCACTTCGACCGCAGCGCCGCCCCAGTATTTTTCCACGTCGGGCGCCTCAGTGCAAAGCATGCGCCGCCCCAGCCGCTCGTCCCACTCGACCATATTCTAGTACACTCTAGGTAGAACGAACGACGAGCGCGGTTGTTGGCAGCGTAGAAGTGCGCCCCCCCCCCCCCCTCCCGCTCCCTCCGGCGCTGGCTTCCCGCTTCCTTGCGTGCGCGTGGGAGAGATAAGAGACTGTGCGGACGAGCGACGAGCGCGGTTGTTGGCAGACAAGTGCCCCCCCCTGCTCCCTCCGGCGCTGGCTTTCCGCTTCCTTGCTTGCGCGTGGGAGATTGAGTGCGTTCGCTCTCCGTGATAGCGCGCGTCCCCGCACGCTTCCGCTGGGGCATACGGCGCGCGGGGAAGATTTTATCTATACGGAACTTCACGGCGACGGCGACGGCGACGCCGACGGCAGAAATCCGGTTGAAGTGTCCATATAATTGCTATCGCAATAAAATCGAACAGTTGGACAAAGAACGCTATCAAGGCGCGATTGTGCGCGCAAGAGCAAATGCATTAGTAGCGGGGGAGACTCCACCCAAAAGGGCGGTTGGACTTGAAAAAGCTCATGGTCGACGTAATCATGTCGATAAGATCTCGTGGAATGGCACACTCGTCGACGATAATAAGAGCATAGGCCGAGCTTTTTTAGAGTATTACCAGTCACTATTTGCATATCAAGAAACCAATGTAGATGAGTTCAAAAGGGTCTTTCTCAGTCGCATGCCGCGATTGAGTGACGACACGAAGGACCGATTAGAAGGGACTATAAGAGAACACGACGTCGGAAAAGCAATAAATGATTTGAACAACGGCAAATCACCCGGACCTGACGGTCTGAGCGCGTGTTTTTATAAAGCCTTCAAGAAAGAATTGTCGCCCCTGGTAACAGACCTGTTCAACGCAGCGCATGTGAACAAAGCTTTGCCGCCTTCTTTTGCTAAAGCGCATACCATCTTGATACCTAAGAGTGACAAAGCGGAGAAACTTTTGATCTTGACATCTTATAGGCCGATATCTTTAACCAATGTTGACTATAAGATTTTCATGAAGGTTTTGGCAGCCAGACTTCAAGGCGTCATCAAAGAAATAGTCGCAGACCACCAAACGTGTGGGATGCAAGGGTGGTCAATTTTTTCGAATATTCACACGATGCGGTGCGTGCTCGAGTGCTGTGACATCACTTAGGATGGCGTCGCAGTGCTGCAGCTTGACCTAGAGAAAGCGTTTGACTGTGTGTCTCATGATATATTGTTTGCCATTCTGGATCACGGATGTAGGTGCCATCATCACTGAGGGAGTGGCATTGGCGTATCAGAACTGCACAACTCGCTAAATTGTGAATAAATCATTGGGGGCCCCCATTAACGTCATGCGTTCTGTGCGTCAAGGCTGCCCCCTCAGTCCTTTTTTGTTTGCAATTTACATAGAAACGATGTGTTTGGCGATAACTGAGAACGATCTAATACGCGGTTATAGCTTGGCAGCCACAGAAGTCAAGCTCCTAGCATATGCCGATGATATTGCCGTGTGTTGTACAAACAGAGAAAGCGTAACGGAAACAATACGCGTGGTGAAACAGTTTTGTGATGTAACGGGCAGTAAAGTGAACTGGGGTAAGTCCCTCGGTTTGTGGCACGGAGAATGGTCCTCGGCCCCGGACAACTTTGCGAATGTGAGCTAGGTGAAAACCCCTACCAAGTATCTCGGTGTTCCCTTGGATAGCTACAAACAGAGCGAGGAATACTGGACGAACCAAATAAAAGAAACAAGAGAAAAAGCAGACAGGTGGAAAGGCATCAACCTGTCCATTTTCGCAAGGGCAACTGTATGTAATTTGTTTTTCATTACGAAGTTGTGGTACGTCATGCAGACGTTGTTTTGTTCAAGGGTAAACGTGCAAAGGTTGCACAGAGTGTTCGCGTTTTTATCTGGGACTCTAACTGGGAAAGATGCAGCCGAACAGATCTGTTCAGGCGGGTGAAGGAAGGTGGCCTGGGCTTGGCGCATCTTTTTGTACGACAGCTTGTCAATAGATTTTTGTTTTTTCGAGATGTGCGTGATCCTTTTCTGCGTACAGTATTACAGCTCAGATTAAGAGCTGCGCTGCCGGCACTCATTGTTAGTCCCAATAGTATGCTAGGAACGATCCGCGGCTATCTTAAAGAAGTAGTCGACAGTGTGCGCTTTCTTTCTGTGCATTTTTCTTTCGATTATTTATCTGCCGTGAAAAGAAAGACATTATCTAAAGATGTATGCGATATTATATTTCCAGTGCCATTGTACAGAGCTATACACAATGGAGGACCAGGACAGGATGTCCTTAAACGGGTGAAAAGAATGGAGGTGCCTACTGGGGCAAAAACATTCTTTTTTAGGCTACACACAGGAACACTGTCAGTGAAGACATTCATGGAAGAACGCGGCTTCCTTGTACCATGGGGCGCACACTGCTTGATTTGCAAGCAACCTGAAACTGTAGATCATGTGTTCCTGCATTGCTGGGAAGGGGTGTACTTCTGGGACGTCCTAAAACGGACAATCAAGAAGGAGTTTCCATTGAATCGGCATGGGATCAGGTACTTACTGATTGAGAATAAGGACGGGGTTCCATACGACCTAATTTGCTCAGTGGCCTCCACTGTTTATGGCGGGCACGAATGGCTGGGTACCATTGCGACCCAGATGCTAGGCCTGCTCGTATTTATTTTCGAGAAAGTATGTCTCGTTTCATTGAAATTAAGAAAATACAAGATTGTGTGCCCGATTGGCTGTCGAGGATAGAACCTCTGACAGTTTTAAAAGAATTTTAGTTTGACAACGCCAGTCCATGTTGGGCGGATGGCTTTCATGTTTTTCAGTATGGTCTGTAAGTGTTCTTTTTGTGATGTCTGTTTCTATACTGTGTGCATTGTACGTACATTGTCAAAGACCGGCAATAAATAAATAAATAAATAAAAGCCTGCTAGCTCAGTCGGTTAGAGCGTCGTGCTAATAACGCGTAGGTCGTAGGTTCGATCCCTGCGCAGGCCACGCGTTCCTTTTTGTGCGGACTCCAGTGGCTCCCATGCTTATTGTTCTCTTTTTTTTTCTTTTTGAATGCGTAGACGGATCTCTCAGATTTCGCCGTAACCGTCCACGCGCACATTAAGTGACTCATCGTTGTTGTTTATTTGAGGCAGCCGTTTCCCTCGTCCGGCCTGCTAGCTCAGTCGGTTAGAGCGTCGTGCTAATAACGCGAAGGTCGTAGGTTGGATCCCTGCGCAAGCCAGGCGTTTCGTTTTGTGTGGACTCCAGTGGCTCCCATGCTTATTGTTCTCTTTTTTTTCTTTTTGAATGCGTAGACGGATCTCTCAGATTTCGCCGTGACCGTCGACGCGCACATAGAGTGACTCATCGTTGTCCTTTAATTGAGGCAGCCGTTGCCCTCGCCCATAACGCGAAGGTCATAGGTTCGATCCCTGCGCAGGCCACGCGTTTCTTTTTGTGCGGACTCCAGTGGCTCCCATGCTTATTGTTCTCTTTTTTTTTTTTTTTGAATGCGTAGACGGATCTCTCAGATTTCACCGTGAGCGTCCACGCGCACAGAAAGTGACTCATCGTTGTCGTTTAGTTGAGGCAGCCGTTGTCCTCGTCCGGCCAGCTAGCGACTATTCTGCTTCCGGCCACCAAGCGTGACGGACGTAAGATGACGGGCTCCGTAGGAGCAGCTTCAGCGGCCCAGAGCGGCCACGGTAACAGGATTTCCACCTCGGACAGAGAGTATCAAGTTGTTTTACCGAGTTAGCCAACAGGGCGTTTTGTTGTGAACACAGTTTTTTTACATTGTGACATCAGGGCCCGCCCATACCGGGTGGAAGATTTCCGCGATGCGCTCGCCCCGTTATCGCTCCTGCCGGAAGTGGTGGCTCTCGG
Source organism: Dermacentor silvarum (assembly GCF_013339745.2). Taxonomy (NCBI): domain Eukaryota; kingdom Metazoa; phylum Arthropoda; class Arachnida; order Ixodida; family Ixodidae; genus Dermacentor; species Dermacentor silvarum. The sequence goes on along the minus strand of NC_051158.1, from coordinate 158,514,501 downwards.
GACCTACCGTATGAGCCACGTTTGGGCCGTGACCTTCAAGGACGACGAAGCCGTGAAGAAGATAGTCAGCGTTGGTGAGCTGCAGGTCAAAAAGGGCCGATGCCTCGTCATTGTCCCCGCCAACCAGGATGTGAACTTGAAAGTGCATTGGCTGCTGCACACCGTTCCTGACGAGGACGTGCGTCTTGCCTTCGCGCCGTTTTGAAAGGTCACGGACGTCGCCCGCGAGCGGTGGCGGGTGCACGTCGTGGCTGATAAGAACTCCACTACAAGACTGGTTACGCTGAAGTTGAAGCCGGGCGTAACGCTGGTCGACCTGCCACATCAGGTGAGCGCCTCCGGCGAGCTGGCTCTCGTGGTTGTGCCGGGCAGGGCCCCTCTCTGCCTGCGCTGCCGCGGAACAGGCCATATTCGTCGCGACTGCCACATTCCGTGGTGTGCTGCGTGCCGACGCTTCGGTCACGAAGAGAGTCAGTGCGAGCGGACGTACGCTAGCGTGACCGGACCCGTGAGCAACGACGACAGCTCCGCCCTACTCATGGACGAGGCGGACATGGAAGAAACATCGTCCACGGCTAAGGAAGCAGCTGGCGAGGCGGCAAAGACGGAGGTACGACTTCAGCAACAGGGACAACATGTCAATCAAGCCGTCTGCCACAGCTGTCTCCGATTCGTCGTCGGCGCGAAGTCGATCGACGGGGTAGACAAGCTGATTGGTCGTTCCGTACGCAAGCGAGCATAGTGAAAAGAGTCGGGAGTAAACAAAAAAACAAGATATTTATCGGCTGATAAATATACACAAATCAATAAAATAAAAAACACAAGACACACTAACACACCTGAACTTAATATATCACAATGATGAAGACAATAAATACGAACAATTAACAGTAGATATAAAAATGAAACAGTGCGAGGATCAAATACACAAGAATACACTAAACACTAAAGCAAAGTTCAATAGAAGCCAAAGTTCAAAAGAAAACAAATGGTGTCGTACGCTTGGCCGGGCAGCAGCAGCAAGTCCATAGACCGTGAAGTCGGTGCACAGAGCTTTCCCGAAAAAGGCTGGCGGTCCGATCTTGTCGAGGTTGATGCGAATTGCTGGGCTGGGTTTCCCGGGAGTCTAGATCCGAAGACTTCCCTCAAGCAGGTTGAGCTAACTGGAGGCGGACTACCGAGGACTTCGTTGCAGACGCTGGTTTGACGTCTCGTACGTCAACTAGTTACTTGGAGTTCCGACGCGGCTAGGCGGCCCAGGCGATACTGGACGGCGCTAGCTCCTTGACTACTTCTCCGCAGATTACAGGATCAGCTTCTAGACTAATCAGCAGGGCCCAAAATATGCGCTTAAATAGCGTCTCCTTTCCCTAGTTCCCTATGTAGGGAAACTGCCACTATGTAGAGTTCTTTGAATTCAGAGCTATTGGCTCCCAACAATCTTGGCCGCGTCCCTTTCACCATGGACGAAGAACCGCATATTCTCCTCTCTCCCAATGTCAAGGGCCAAGGTGGAACCCGGCATACCACGCAGACGTACAAGCACACTTCTGGGTCCGTAATCGGCGTGTCGCGTCTGGAATCGAGATGGCAGCCCGAGCGGCCACGACGCTTTTGACGCCCGTAATTCGGCGTGTCGATGTCGAATAAATTATACGCTGCACAGTCAGGAGCCCACGTTTTTGACGCTCGTAAATCGGCGTGTAGTTAATCAGTGTCCAAACCATTCGAAAATATGCCGCTCCGTTACAAAGCCCCCCCCCCCCCCCCCCCACTTTCAGAATATTATCACATAATATTCACTTACACGAGTGGCATTTTCGAAAACAAGAAAAAGAAGGCCGTTCCATGTATACATAACATTATACATCAAATAACATCGTGTACTATACGAAAAAACAAATAAACAGAGCACTACACGTCCAGGCACACAACACAAAAATTCTCCAACTTCACTGCCGAATGACCCTATAGTC
>NC_051158.1:158269047-158512425 GCF_013339745.2 Dermacentor silvarum | reverse complement strand
ATTGATAACTTGAATCCCGGCAAATCGCCTGGCCTTGATGTGCTTTGCGCTGCGTGGTACAAGCGGTTTAAAAAGGAATTGTCAGAAGTACTCGCAGCAGTTTTTAACGAAGCGTACGATGGTAAGGTATTACCACCGTCGTTCAGTGAATCCCACGCGGTGATGGTTCCGAAGTCAGAGGATGAGGACAAGCTGAAGTAAGTAACATCATATAGACCAATAGCACTCACAAATGTGGACTACAAGGTTTTAATGAAAGTTCTAGCTGCTAGACTTCAGACAGTTATTAAAGACATAGTCGGTCCACACCAAACATGCGGAATTAAGGGTCGCACTATAGCTACGAACGTTCACAAGATGCGGTCCGTTCTTGAGTGTTGTGATTCCCTTGAAGCTAGCGTGGCCGTACTCCAGTTGGACCTGGAGAAGGCATTTGATTGTGGAGCGCATGTTATTTTGTTTACCATATTAGAACACATTAATGTCGGGTGCATCATCATGGATGGTGTAGCTCTGGCGTATCGGAATTGCTCTAGCAGACTAATTATTAACAAAGCATTGGGGGCCCCCATCAAAATCCAGCGTTCCGTGCGCCAGGGCTGCCCCATAAGTCCACTTCTTTTCTGCATTTATATGGAAACGTTATGTTTGTCAGTATGGTATGGTATGATAAACTTTATTCAGGTCCTGAAGATCAACCCTTAGGATGACGCAGGCGGCTCCCACGTCGGGACAAAAGTTATGGTGAGGCATGAAAAAATAAAATAAAAGAAAAGCCTCGCCTGTACCGTCGGGACAGTAAGGTTTAACCTTACCGCCGTGTCGTGGGCCTTCTGGACGGCCTGTACTTGATCTAAAAGCACTCCACTGTGAAGCACTCGCCGCCACCATTCTCTTTCCTTGTCGCAGTCTGTGAAAGCCACAGGACGTTGCCAAAGCATATGATCCAAAGTAATGCTGCCATTACACTTCTCGCAATCGATTGGTACCTCTCTTTCTGGATATAGCTTGTTAATAAAGTTTGGACTAGGATAAGTTCTTGTCTGTAACAATCTCAGAGTCACCGCTTGAGCTCTATTGAGCTTAGCATGTGGCACTGGGAATTCCCTTCTGTTCATGTAATAATGCTTCGTGACTTCATTATATGTAAGTAATCGGTCCCTGTTCTCCTCCAGCATATTATTGGGGTCCTGGTCGCGTAGTGCACGGATAGTAAGTCCTCGTGCAGCTGCGGTAGCCACCTCGTTCAAATTCCTCTGAGATGGATCGACAGACCCCATGTGTGCAGGAAACCAGCGGATTTCGATCTCTTGGCTGTCCATCTCACCGATCCGCTGGGCAGCCATTTTGGTTACAAAGCCTTTGGTAAAATGTCTAATAGTCATCTTAGAGTAACTGTAAATTCGCGTCCACTTATTATTCCTTAAAGCCAATGCTATCGCTACTTGTTCTGCCACGATCGCTTGTTTAGTCATGATTGTAATAGCATCCCGAGTGAGTCCATCTGCATCTACTACTACTGCCGTAAAGGCTTTCTTTCCTCTGACCCATGCAGCATCTACAAAAGCCGCATGTTCTCTGTCCTGTTCTATCTCCTGCAGGAGAGCTTTGGCCCTTGCCTTTCTTCTTTCCAGGTTGTGCACCGGGTGATTATTTCTGGGAAAAGCAGTCGTCTTGATGATCTTTCTTACGCTATATTTTACTTCTGCTGTGCCTTCTGAATTTTCTGATTCGCTTGGGTACCACCTTAGCTCTTCGAGTATTGCTCTACCTGACCTTGTTTCGGAAAGCCTCTCTCTGTGGGCAATTTGCTGAGCTTCAATTATTTCGTCTATTGTGTTGTGGAGCCCTAGTTTCATTAATTTGTCATCCGGTGTGCTAACCGGCAATCCCACTGTTGTTTTGACCAGCCTTTTAATGAATCTGTTCAACTTCTTTAGTTCTGTCTGTGTCTATCTAAGCATCCCTGCTACATATGAGAAGTGACACAAGGCGAAAGCATGGACCAGTCTCATGGCGCTCACCTCTCCCAACCCTCTGTGTCTATTAGTGATTCTCCTTAGCAGTCTTATTAACTCCTCAGTCTTGCTTGCGATGTTTTGTATTGGTTTTTCCGTTTGCCCCGTTTGCCTCCAGGAATAACCCTAAGACTAATGGATTCGACTTGCTTAATAGTTTTGCCTGCCTTCGTGGTTAGTACTAACCTGGGTTCTTCCTCGGGAACATATCCCCTCGGTTTTCTACCCCTTTTCCTGTTACTGAGTACTAGGAGTTCAGGCTTCTCAGCAGAGCATTTCAGTCCCATGTCTTCTAAAATGGACTCTACCTTATAAATGCTCTCCTGAAGTCTGCTTTCCGCCTGTCCTATACTTCTTTCAGCGTTCCATATTGTCACATCGTCTGCATAAATGGTAAAGTTAATACTTGAAAATAATTCTATTACCGGTTTTCGTTTACAATCGTCAGAGGTGAAATTGCTCGCATATGCAGATGATGTTGCAGTGTGTTGTATCGATTATGAAAGCATCGAAGAGTCCATTAGAGCTGTCAAAGTTTTCAGCGATGTTACAGGAAGACGGGTAAACTGGGGAAAGTGCCTGGGATTTTGGCACGGAGTGTGGCCGTCGACCCCGGACATTTTGCCAACGTCGTGTGGCAGAGGACGCCTGTGAAGTACCTCGGTGTGCCACTTCAGTCCTCAAAAAAAAAATAATGACTACTGGCAGCAACGAGCAGACCTCTTACGTGAAAAGGCGAATGCTTGGAGGGCTAATTTTCTCTCCATGTTTGCGAGGGCTACCGTATGTAACATGTTTTTGTGGCTAAATTATGGTATGTGATAGAATTTATGTACTGTTCTAGGGTAAATGTGCAGAAATTGCATAGGGTTTTTGCGATCTTTGTGTGGGGATCTACCTGGGAAAGGTGCAGTCGCACAAATTTGTTCAGAAGAGTAAAGTGTGGGGGGACTTGGAATGGCACATCTCTTTCTCAAACAGTTAGTGAACCGGTTTTTCTTTTTTCGCGAGGTAAGCGAATTATTCCTGCAAACGGTGTGCCAGGCAAGATTAGGGCGCTGTTACCCGACTATGTTATTAGCACCCATGTCATGTCGGGTACGGTGCAGGGTTACTTTCGGGAAGTAGTATCAAGTGTGCGATTTTTATGCGTTTGGTTTTCTAATGATTATTTGTATTCTGTTACAAAGAGAAAATTGTATAAAGACATACGTGACATAGCGTTGCCAATTCCCTTGTACAGAGCTATATACAGTGCAGGCCAGGGTCAGAATGTCCTGAAAAGAGTTAAAAGAATGCAAGTAGCGCCAAGTGCGAAATCTTTCTTTTTCAAACTGCATACCGGGACGCTTCCAGTAAGAACTTTCCTTGAGGAGCGTGAGTTTTACATGCCATGGGGTTCTCACTGTTTTATTTGCAAACAATCGGAAACAATCGATCACGTTTTTCTTCATTGTTGGGAGGGGTTTTTTGGGGGGGATGTGTTGCAGCGGACAATGAAAAAGGAATTCCCGCTAGATACGCACGGCATCAGGTACCTTGCAATAGACAACGAAGAAGGAGTACCTTTTCATCTGATTATGTTGACTGGCCTGCACAGTATATGGCGCTCACGAATGGCTGGCTTCTACTGTGAACCAGATAGATGACCGGCAAGGCTGTACTTTCGAGAGAGCATGGCTTGTTTAATAGAAGTAGAAAAACAAAACAATGGGCTTCCCCCTGGATTGCCAGCGTGGAACCCTTGGCGACACTAAAGGAATTTTACATGACATCACCGGTCACCACGCGACTGACGGCATTATGTGCATTACAATAACAACCTTTATTGTAACCTTGTTTTGACGTCTCATTTGTGATGTGTGCTACGTGTTTTGTTGTTGAAAAACCGGCAATAAAGAAAAAAAAAGGGCGTGCTAGCTCAGTCGGTTAGAGCGTCGTGCTAATAACGCGAAGGTTGTAGGTTCGATCCCTGCGCAGGTCACGTGTTTCTTTTTGCGCGCACTCCACTGGCTCCCATGCTTATTGTTCTCTTTTTTTTTTCCTTTTTGTATGCATAGACCGATCTCTCAGATTTCGCCGTGACCGTCCACGCGCACATGAAGTGACTCATCGTTGTCGTTTAATTGAGGCAGCCGTTGTCCTCGCCCGGACTGCTATCTCAGTCCTTCCCTTTCCGGCTTTCTAGCGACACGGTCACGGAATGTCGCGCTCCGTCGGAGGGGTATCAGCGGCCCGAGCGAGTCGCGGGAACAGGTTTTTTGCTGCTTCTGAAGATTACCAAGTTATTCTGCAGAACCTGCCAACAGGAAGAACTGTGCTAAACACAGTGTTTATGCATGCTGACCTTACTGCTAGACCCTACATAGTGGAAGACTTCAGGGACACATTGCTTCATCTTGGTGTGCTGGCCGACGTTATCACGTTAGGGGCGTACCAGATGAACCACGTCTGGGCTATCACCCTCAAGGACGCTGCGCTGCGGAGAAACTACTTGCTGCGAAGGACGTGAAGGTTAAAGAACACAAGTGCCTGATAGTCGACCCTAATGACCGAGGTATTCCCTTCAAGATTCACTGGCTGCTCCACGGTGTTGCTGACGAGGATGTGTGTGCCGCGCTATCGCCGTACGGGAAGGTGGCCGACGTGTCAAGGGAAAAGTGGCGTGCGCAAGGCGTTCTCGACAAGGGCTCTGCGAGCCGTACGGTTACCTTGAAGTTGGGGCCGGGTTTCAAGATCGACGACATACCGCACCAAATCAAGGTGGCCGGTGAACCTGCGCTAATTGTTGCACCAGGCAGGGCCCCACTTTGCCTCCGTTGCAAATCTAGTGGGCATATCCGCAGAGACTGCCAGGTGCCACGTTGTGCGCTTTGCCGACGGTACGGCTATGAGGACTCCCAATGTGCGAAAAGCTACGCAAGTGCTGCAGGATCCTTGAGGGGTGATGACACGTCAGAGCACCTCATGGACGAAGCTGATGCCGAAGAAACGGCGGGAGGAGCGGGAGGTCAAACCTCAAGCGTCGAGGCGTCTTCTAGCTGGGCCGACCACGGTAGACGGGGCAGACAACAGCAAGCCTTCCGAAGAAGAGCTCCCACACCTCTCCCAAGGAGCGGATGTGAAAGATGAGCCTAACAAGAACACCGAGGACGCTACCGAAGACGCCGAGGAGGACCGCGTTTATGGACGTCTAAGAAGCACCAAGCTCTGGTGTGGCAGCAAAGCGGGCTCACGAGGATACCAACGAGACAATGGCGAACACCGACGGTGAAGGACAACCACCAGCCAAAGCGGCTATCGTTCGGCGCCCACACTGAGACCTCGACCGAACGTGGCCACCGGTAAAAGTGTGGCGGCAACGCCGCCTACAGCGCCAACGTAGCTTAAGATCTGCCACGGCACGACGCCCTGGCATGCGGCTTTTTGCTGAGCGAACCACCACGATTCCCAGCCTTTCTTTATAATCACTATGGCTTCTATTCCTAAATCGCTAGGTATCGCGACGATTAACGTCCGAGGGCTTGCGTCTAAACGAAAACAGAGTCAGCTGTACCGATTGGGGACCGAGTTTGACCTGGACATTGTGGCGATACAGGAAACTAAAGCTGATGGTGCAGTAGAGACTGGGAACATGGTTCGACGTTTTACGTTGTCTTATGACGCTGTGGTTAGCCATGCTGTAGGGACGTCAGCAGGTTGTTGCCTTCTTTTGCGCCAGAGCTTGGGCTTATATAATACAAGCGACATTAAGTTGTGACTCAGGGAGGCTCATGATCTGCGATTTCCTTTTTGCCGCTAAGGAGTGGCGTATCATTTGTGTGTATGCACCTAAAAATGCGGAAGAGAGGCGCACCTTTTTCGAGCGTGTTAGCCAATACTGTGACTGCCAGAAACTTGTCATTATTGCCGGTGATTTCAACTGTGTGCTTTCTGCAGCAGATAAAACTAGCAGACGAGATTTTAATGACATAAGCACCGTTATTCTAAGAGAAATTGTGAATGATGTTGGTATGGAAGATGTAGGGCAATGTTTGGAAGGTACGCGAACCGTGCAATTTACTCATTTTCAAGGATCGAGTCATGCCCGATTGGATAGAATATATGCGTCTTTGGATATTATACCTTTGTGTCAACAGTATCATGTTACGCAAGTCTCCTTCAGTGATCACTGCTTAGTTTATTTTACTGTAGCAAGTCGGGAAGACTCAAGGAATAACATTAATTAGCAGTTATGGTAACTGAATTGTAAGCTGCTGAATGACGATGTTTTTGTGAAGCAACTTACTGATTTATTTAAAGAACTCAAGGGAAACAACCAAATTCCCTGAGGAGAAAGATGGGAATTATTAAAGAATCAGGTTAAAATAAAAGCACTGGAACGTGTAGTATATCAGTTCGTTTCTGTTTGCCATTACACACCGCCAGTGGCGCCAGTGTTGTCACCTATATACATGCCATAACATGTCACCATATACATGCCTCTGAATAAACAGGGGGTCTTGTTCTGTTGCGGAGGTGACTGTGTTTGTGGTTCTTCTGTGGCTTCCCCCGAAACACAACAATGGAGACGAAGATGGGATCTTTTCGAGGGGCGGAACCGCACCTGAATTTTTTTTTTTTTTTTTGCCATGAGCTGTATCGGGCTCGCTCCGCCGCCCCCATTCCTGCCTGTACCCGGCCGCCCTCCTTTTCCTTGGCCGCAATGGCACCGGATGTTCGAGAACTTCCTACTGGCATCAGGAGCGTCCGACTTCAAGCCCGAACGTCGCAAGACCCTGCTGATACACAGCCTTGGCGTTGAGGGTCAACGTGTCTTCTCCAGTCTACTGCTTACATCGGACGCCGCGCAGAGCGCTGAGTCAACTGCCGGAGGTAAACGTAGTGAGGATAGCGGGGACGCCGCTCAGCCTTCCGTTTGCGACGAAGCTATCGAAACCTTAAAGCAACATTTCACAAGCACAAGCAATGTCGTCGCAGAAAGGCATCGGTTTCACCGTTGTATTCAGCAGGCGAGGGAGTCTGTACAGGAGTATGTTGCTGCATTACGTGCGCTCGCCGTAGCAGGTTCTTTTGCGTCTCTGGAAGGCTCGCTTCGTGACCAGTTCGTGGAAGGGGTCGCGTCACAGCACCTTCGCGAACGCCTTCTTGAGGGCTCGACCCTCTCGTTCTGCCGAGCAGTGGCATTAGCTTCACAAGTCGAACAGGCCAATGAGGACATTCGAGAATTTGCTTCCGGCAACGTGCAGCGCATATCAGGGCACTCTCGCTTGGCGGAATGACCATAGAGGCACTGGAACCCGCCACCCTTCTTCGCGTGACGTCGCGCCCCTGCGTGCACCTCGTACCTAAGCGAGCCTGCAGCACGACAGCCGCCAACCTGCCTCGTATATGGGCCCATACAACTCATCCTCTTACTGCTATCGTTGTGGTTCGCGCCAGCACCGTGCCGCATCACCCCGCTGCCCTGCCCAAGGTCAACGTTGCTATCATTGTGGTCTCATTGGTCATTTCAGCGCGGTTTGCAAAAAGAAGCAACGGGCCGTTACTGTTCGCGAGCTTAGTGACCAGATATTACCCGACAATGAAACTGACAATGAAGCTGTGAACATTCTATGTGTGCGCGCGTCCGGCCGCGCCGGAATTCTAGTCGAGGTAGCAGTTGGTCACGCGACTTTAACATTCCTTATCGACTCGAGATCTTCAGTCTCCTTTCTAGCGGGTGATATTTTTGATGGGCATTTTGCCGGAAAGGTGCTGCTGTCCGCGCCCCGTGTGAAGCTGTTATATTATTCGAAAAAGCCTATCCCAGTGCGAGGATGCTTTCGTTCGAAAGTCTTATACAAGGAACGTGAAGCGTCGATTCTGTTCTACGTTGTCAAGCAAGGCACATCGCTTCTGGGTGTCGACGCCATTATGGCTCTTGACTTCCAGATTGATGGCTCGTCTCTCCGCTGCCTTGAGACTACTACGTCAGCTAACAGTGCTACCAACGTACAGGTTCCAGATCAAGAACCAATTTCATCTGCACTTCTTCCAGCACAATTGCGCAATGAATTTGAATGCCTTTTCAACTCCACCCTCGGCTTAGCCAATGGGTTTGTGCATCGTGTCAAAGTACGGCTCTCGATTCCGCCCGTTGTAGCAAAACTTCGCCGCCTTCCTCTTTCACTCCGAGCCCAGGTATCTGAAGAACTTCGTCGGCTAGAGCAGTTGGGTGTGATGGAGCGCATTAACGCTTCATAATGGGGGTCTCCGATTGTTGTTGTTCAAAAAAAAAAAAGGATGGAGGCATTCGTGTTTGTGTTGACTTACGAGAGCCTAACAAAGCTGTCGTGACGGATAGCTTCCCTCTTCCACACATCGAAGAACTCCTCCACATTCTCGTTGGGACAGCGCATTTTTCTAAGTTAGATCTCGCATCGGCCTACTACCAGGTTTTACTTGACCGCTTTCATAACTCACGATGGCCTCTTCCGCTTCAAACGCGTCTGCTTCGGGCTGGCATCCGTCCCCGCTGCATTTCAACAAATGATGTCGAAAATCCTTCAAGGATTCTCTGGTGTTTTGTTCTATATCGGCGACATCATTGTTTTTGGGAAGAGTGAACAGGAACACTTGACCAACCTGACCGCTGTACTGCGGGGCATTAAGGAAGCAGGGCTCAAGTTGAATGACAAGTGCCTATTTTACGTACAAGAACTTTCCTTCTTGGGACACAGGATCACACCGCAAGGTATCTCTCCTTTGCCAGAGAAAATTGCTTCCATTATGAATACTCCAGCGCCCACGGATAGTACTAGTCTGCGCTCTTTCCTCGGACTGATCGAGTATTATGCCAAATTCGTTCCCATGCTTGCTGATGTGGTAGAACCAATGCGAGCTCTTCTCCGGAAGAACCAGCCATTCATTGGGAATGATGCTGTAGACGCCAGTTTCGCCAAGGTGAAGTTTCTGCTCTCTTCCAGCAAAGTTCTGCACATGTTTGATGCGTCTCTTTCGGTTGTAGTGTCCACTGACGCATCTGACTGCGGACTGTGTGCTGTTCTCCAGCAGGTGGATGGCCACAGGCTGCGAACTGTTGCCTTTGCTTCACGCACATTTTCACAAGCAGAGAAGAAATACGGAGTAGGAGAGCGTGAAGCGCTGGCGTGTGTTTGGGCCGGTGAGCACTGGCATACGTACTTTTGGGGACGGCATTTCACGTTGCGCACGGACCACCAAGTTTTGGTCTCGCTGCTCTCTTCTCAAAGCATTGGGCGCCGCCCCCTTCGCATTGCACGGTGGTCGGAACGGCTGCTTCGCTACAATTAACTGTAGAATATCAGAAGGGGTCTGAAAATCAGGTGGCCGATGCCCTTTCCCGCCTTCCAGTTCCGTCTCCGCAGGAAAATATCTCATTTTATGAGGTTGTGTCCTTTGTTGAGTTACCGTGCCTCACTAAAGAGCAGTTTCAACAGGCCCTTCGTGAAGACTGCATGTTGGAACAAGCCAAGCCCTACGTCGCCACATCTTGGCCTGCACATAAGAAGCTCTCGAGCGAAGTTCAGCCTTTCTTCCTGGTACGTGAAGAATTGTTCGTCGTTGACAACCTGCTCCTGCGCAGCGAACGAATCGTCGTTCCCTTGTCTCTCACACCACAAGTAAACGCTGCTGCCCATGAAGCTCACCCTGGTAAAGTTCGAACAAAGGCTCGGCTACGAGAACGGTTCTGGTGGCCAGGCATGGACAGGCAAGTGGAGCTTTCCATCCAGAACTGCAGCATCTGCCAGATGGCTGACAAAAGTGCGAAGACTGCTGCTGCTGCTCCCTTGCAGCCAGTACCCCTGCCAGAACGTCCATGGCAGAAGCTTGCCGTTTACATCGTCGGCCCTATGGAGAGAGCACCACATGACTACAGATACGCCAATACCATCATCGACTATTTTTCCAAATCGCCCGAGGTTCGATTCTGCAGTGAAGTATCATCCCGCACCGTCATAAACTTTTTGCTTTCTGTGTTCTCCCGTGAAGGCTATCCGTAAGTGGTAGTCTGTGACAACGGGCCCCAGTTCTCATTTGTGGAGTTCATTGAGTTCCTCAAAGATCGCGCTATCCACATTGCGCACTCTTCTGTTTACTACCCGCAAGCGAACGGACTTGTCGAGCGGTTTAACCGTGTCTTCAAGAATTTTGTGCAGGTCGCCATGCTGGAACAGCGTCCGCTTCGCCAAGCAGTAACCGAGTATTTGGGCATATATCGCTGCACGCCACATGCCACTACGGGAGTTGCACCGTCTGTTCTCCTACACGGATGGCGACCGAGAACACGCCTCGACGTTGTGGGTCACCCGTCACCAGTTTTCTTCAGCGATCCTGTTTCCGAACTTCATCGTCTGCGCCAACGAGTTAAGAGCAGGCAAGACTACAGCAAAGACACATACCGTCGCATGGGCGCGAAGACGACAACAGTGTCTGTCGGTGATTACGTCAGAATTAAGAAACCTGGAATATCAGTTAAGGGAGACCTCACGTTTAGCCAACCGCGGAAGGTAGTCCACCAACAAGGTCCATCATCGTTTCGGCTTGATGATGGACGAACCTGGAACGCGTCGAAGCTATCCAGGGTACCTGCAGCTTCAGCCGCATGGAATCTGCCGCATAATGCTGTGTCTGAACCCGTGACTCCGTCGTCGGCATCTCAGCAATCCAACGACTACACCTCAACAACTCAACCCGAAGCCTCGCCAGCTACGCCCACGCTACGAGCTCCAGCGCCAGCTGTGTCGGAGGACCCTGTGTTTCAACGTCGGGTAGAACCACTGAGGAAGAGAAAGCCTCGAAATTGATACCGGGACCACATGTAGCTTGTCTGCTAGGTGCAGACGGGTGCAGTGCCAGAGAACTTCGAGTACATGTAGCTTGTGTGCTAGGTGCAGACTAGAGGTGGGCAAAACGGCTAACTTCAGTGAGCGGCTCGGAACGGCTCCGCTCACTGAAATGAACCGGCTCATTTGAACGGCTCACCGGTTCCCTTAAATCTGTAGTCTGTCGTATGTACAGTCTAGCTATTTGGCTTTGAAAAATCGATGTATGCATTAGAATAACCGTGTTATATGTGATTTCGCTATGTTTGGAGAATATTTATCAATTACTTATTTTCAAAACGTGAATTTTTAATTGTAATGTACCTTTCTTTCCTGATATTGAGGATAAAATGCTTATACTACTGTAAGACAGAATGCTATGTATTTTTTAGAAAATATAACCTCATTGTCATTACAGGAGCTTTTCTGTTTTTGTGGTGTATTAAAATCAACTTTGGTCAAAATAAGAAAAATTATTGTAAGTTTTCTTTCAAATTTATTAACATACACACGCTCACTATAACATGAGTGAGCTGTAACGCCATACAAAATGAATGTGGAAATAATTTCTTCAAGTGCAATACAAAAATCACACGCAAGATCCGCAAAACTTAACTATCTGCACTAAAAAGTTCTACATCAAATGTATGTTATGGTTAATAAACAATGTTTTGCTGACTTTATCAGAAGTGAGACGACTCCTCTTTTCGGTACAAATTTGGCCAGCTTTAGAAAATATTCTTTCACACGGTACACTTGTCGCGGGAATACAAAGCCTTTTTATAGCCACTGCATACAAGTTCGGGTAGGTGAGTTTTCTACTTTCCCACCACTTAAGCGGATCATTAATGCGGTTCAAGTACGGCTCGTTTAGGTACTTATCTATCTCAACTACGGCCTGAGCTGTAGGGTCTTGTTTTTCTTGCAAGGAGCTCAAACTCGCGTCAAACTCATCCCATACTGATGAGGTCTGAACAGGCGTCTCGGGCTCATTGCTTGATCCAGGCTCCGTACTTTGGATAGTCGCTTTTACCATCAAAACAAGCGCTTTCTTAGTCGACTTGAACTTCGCGTCATCCCCAAAGCCTTGTGACTTAAACCGTGGGTCCAAAAATATTGATTGAGAAATTAATTCGTTTGATTCTCTGTTACCAAATCGCCGTGTCAGACCATCTATGAGTTCGTTTGCAAGCTTTACAATAGTCTCTGGAGCGTCTCTATTAGTCTCTAAATATTGTTTTACTTTTCTTGTCATTATCCTGGACAAAACGGTCGTTTTAGACAATGACACATTTGCTTCAGCAGAAATTTCTGTGGTTACATCGTTAAATACAGTTAAGACCTTAACAGCATGGGCCAGTTCTGTCCATTCTAGTTCTTCTAATTTATCTTTGTATCCAAGTAACGCTAGAGTTGAAACGAGTGGCTCTTTGTTTTTCATTAATCTCTCTAACATATCAAAGGTGGAATTCCACCTAGTGGGAACATCTTGCTTTAATTTAAGCTGATCTTTATTAAGTGACGTTTGCATCTCACGAAGTTTCGCGAGTGCCGAGCTGCTTCGCTTGAAGTACTGGACAATGGATTTAGCTTTATCAAGTTTTGCCCCAATGGATGCCGAAATGGCATCTGTGACGACCAAATTCAAAGTATGCGCAAAACAGCCCAAGTGTCTAAGAGTTAATTCCGTAACAGCTGCTTTCATATTAGCAGCATTGTCAGTGATAACAGCACAAATTTTATTTCGGATGGCAAATCTTTCTAAAACTTCGTTTACCCAAGCAGCTATATTGCGACTCGTGTGTCTATTGGAAAACTCTGAACATTCAATCAGACACGATCGTAAGCATGTAGTCTGATCAATGTAATGAGCAGTAAGGGCATAGAAGCTAACATTGTTGATATTAGTCCATGCATCACATGTCAAGCAAACAGCTGGGGCATCAAGCAGAGCTAATTTAATTTTATCTAGGAGTTCGCTATGAATAGCGGGCAACAAACTATTTGTGAGTGTCTTACGGCTCGGTAAGCTATAATTTGGATTCAAAATATTAACAAGTTTTCGAAATTCCTTATCCTCAACTAGAGAAAACGGATGGTATTCTTTGCAAATCATCTTGAGTAATTGAACATCAATCATCCTTTTTTTCTGCGCTGAGACTGGTTTAACTGCATCAACATATCGAGTCAATAATGACTGCGATAACAGGTTTGATCTGGGCCCAGGTGTGGAGAACGGTGTTGACGAAGCCGTCGAAGTCGAAACTGGCGACATCAAACCACTTTCTGATACATTCGAATAGTCCGATAATTGGCTCAGGCTCCTTGTACTTGAAGGGCTTGGCAACGGCGCCGAGGCCGGAGCAGCAGGGTCGTCGACGCTCTCGCCGCACGCGGAAGGTGATCGGGAGCGGCTGGGTTCAACTCGGCTGAGGGGCACTGTGGGATGTTTCTTCGTCAGATGCCGTTTAAGATTTCCAGTCGAGCCAGATGACATGGAGAGCGCAGCTCGACAGTATCTGCATTTCGCCTTGCCATCCGCCAATTTTGTGAAGTGGTACCAAATGTCGCTGGTTGAGCGATTTGCTGCCATCATTAATCTAGGAATTTAAGAAAAAAGGAGAACGTTCCATTCAAATTATGCATGAGTTGAAAATGTTTATTAAAAAAACTAACACTCATGAAAAAATCCTACATGCTAAATCAATGAAACTAGTAAAATAATAACGCAGCACGAAGACAAATTATTGTAATGTATTTTTAAAAGTGATTTGAAAAGTAAAGTTAGACTGAATGCATATTTTAATTTGAAATTTATTTTTATAGAAACGTCTGTCATGAATACAGTAAACCAAGCATATGTCAACTTTGACCTGTCTGTATATGTAGCAAACTGTAAGCAAATTACTCTTAGTTACTGCAGGAATTTTTTTAACCAAACAATGTCACAGTTTCGCCCGAAAGGCGAAGCATTGATTGCGACAGCAAATTATAAGGCAGCCATATGAAGTAAGGTTACTCGTTTTATCAGCTGCATGAACTGTTGGAAACATTCGCTTACTTTGAACAAGCACTTTGGTAGGTGCGCACAGGCAAACACGAACACATCTCACTCGACGAAAGTGGACACTCGCTGGCAGAACGCCGACGTGATGAAGAGCGCGCCAGCAGCCGCGTTTTTCAAAGCGAACGAGACGCGCGAGAAAACAGCGCACATGAAGCCATCAGCTATCCTAGGTGCGCGCTAGCCTTGGAACCCAAAATCCATCGCAGATTACCCACAAAATAGGACGCGCGCGGACGCGGCTAGTTGAAGTGGGCATGCGCAACCTCCTTCCCCCCTTCTAGCGCACGCACATCTCCCCCCTCCCCACCCCTTGCACTCCTGACTCTGAGAAGACGTATCGCACCCGCCCAGGCTTCCTCCCTTGCGAGAAAACACCGCTGCACCATAGCTTGCTTATACCTCAACGATGAAAGAGGACCGCGACAGCTTAAGTCTGCTCATAGCTCCATTGCTTTTATTCAGTTATTGTAATGCTAGGACAATTAGAAAAGAATGCACGTGCATTGGCTAAAATATTGCCTTTGGCTGCGTACTGGCATTATGATGTGCCATATAATATGAATAGACGTTTAGGCTTCCTTATAAAACAATTGACAAAGAAAAACGAACGATATAGGACGCACACAAAACCAAAGGGACTGCCGGGCACACCGCACACAGCGAGCGAGCACGACTAGCGCGAGTCTGCCCACGCCGGCCAGAAAACGAAACTATGATACCCCAGCAAAAGACCCGGCTCCATTTTCCTTCCTCCATGTCCGGCTCTGACGGAACCGTTCGGTACGGCTCACTGAACGAGAGAAAACAGAGTGGGAAGAAAGCGTTTCGTACATTTACCGCTACTCGGTAACGTTTTTCGTGGCTATGCTGAGATGGTGGAGGTCCGACTTCACTTTTCGGACATTATCTCTAGTCCAGCAATTTTTTCGAAACATCCTTGGCTCGTGCACCCTCGAAAGATTTCGCCCGCACTAGAGCTCTAGCTCCCACCTACAGATACGGCGCGCGGCCGCACTTGGGCTGAACGGCGACGCGGAGTGTCCACATAATTGATATCGCAATACAAACAATTCTTGTTTCTTATGAAAACAAACAATAAAACCAAATCTGATGTTATAGATACAACACAGCGGAAGATACAAACTGCAGTCACAAATATAGATGGGAAACTTACCTTTAAAGACGTGGCGCTGACTGAACCGGAGCCGGCAAGCCGAAAACGAACACCAACTGCATGAGCCAGTTGGCACTGAACGAGTGAGCGAGGTCGAGGTAAAGGCAAACCATTAGCTGTGAACCAATGAGAGATGAATCTCCGCATGGCCTCTATGGTGCTGACGCGCTGGAGTTTTGAAAGACGGTGGCGCAGCCTGGTGGCGTGCAACGAAGTTGGCTGGGTATAGTTCAAGATGGAAGGCGTTCCTTGAGTTACAGAGGTCTCTCTCACTTTGTGCGTTGTATGGAATTTTGTGAGCAGTTTTCAGACTCGAAAAGTGCTTGAAACGTACGCACGACTTTGTGCGCTACCGCCTGCATCGTCGGGCATGGAAAGCGAGCGCTCTCTGCTTCGACAAACCGCGTCGAAAGCAGGGGGACCTGATGATTGCGCTGAACAGCGCGCGGTCCCGAAGCGCGGTGGCCGCCGCTACTGTTGCGTCATAAATTGTCATGAACATGAGGGTCGCAATCCTAATGTGCGGTTCTATTGGTTCCCCGGAAAGCCGTACGAAGCGGAGCGATGGGAGTGCTGGATACGTGCTGTTCGACGCGTGAAGTAAGTACGCAAGATAAACGCTGTCTGCTACATGTAGGGTATTTGCAACCTTTCTTGCACGCGTTCTCTGTACTATATGCAGTCCTGACGGCACGCATTGGCTGCCGACGCCGCATCTTGCCTTAGAATTGCAAAAAAGGGGAAAAAATAGAAGTAAGAAAGTAAGCAATAAAAATATAAAGTTTTTTTTTAAAGGCCCCAGGCAAGGTTAACCAGGCAAGGTTAACAATGGGCTCCGTCAAGGCCAGCGAATACCAACCGAAAGTAGTTTCGGAGTGAGCAGCCAACACGGGGCAGATAGCGAAACCAGGGCTGTCAGCATGCAAATTTGCGAACTGCCATCGCGCACATGCACAATTTGAAGAATATTGTGGAGGCGTTTGTTGAAAATTGCGCGCAACTGCCGTGCATGTTGAAAGTGCTTGCGCGATTGACTGTGCTGCAGAAACTGCACAGACCCACGGCGGCCCGAATGCGCGGCAAGCAGTCGTCGCTGAACCTTTCATGATTCCGTTTCGTCGTTTATTGCAGATAATTTTGGGTTGCTTAAGAGTAATCTCTACGTCCATTCATAGTCGCTAATCGCGTGAAATGCCTCAAAGAACTTGCCTTTATTTCAAATAGTCCCTGCGATCTTCTGCACGTCATAAACGTACTGGGCATTCAACAGCTTCCTGCCTTTTCGAAGAGTGCTTGGCGTGAAGAATTCTTGCACGCCTGAAATTCGCCGAAATCCAAACCGCAGCAAAAGCGAAAGCGGCG
Source organism: Dermacentor silvarum (assembly GCF_013339745.2). NCBI lineage: Eukaryota > Metazoa > Arthropoda > Arachnida > Ixodida > Ixodidae > Dermacentor > Dermacentor silvarum. Next base: position 158,495,958 of record NC_051158.1, on the reverse strand, counting down.
GCTCCATTGCGCTCCTGAGCTTTCAGCAGCAGACGGCCACCTTTCCGACTACTCAAAACCAGCGAACTCGCCGTTGGGGGCGCTGTTTAGCGGTGCTTCTGCAGCGCTGCCTGGGCAGCGAGTCTCCCCCATGGGCCCCGTCGACGCTAACGCCAAGGACCCCTTCAGTTACGGCCCTAGCAGGAAGGTACCACTTGAGCGTGCTGAAATCAGCGAAATGGCTGCGCGCATAGCTCTTTTCGTCGTCATGGCAATTCCCCCCCCCCCCCCCCCCCACGCCTCCCTGCCGCGCGTACCTGTCGTTTTTTTTCTTGAGCGCACGCGTGATGCTACGATCATGCCATCATCCGCCAGGACGCACACAAAAAAAATAACAATACAACAGATCATTGGCCTCGTTTTATCGACGTGATACACGCTCATAAAATGCACAGAACAAATGGGCGACATTTTCATGACTACACTAATTAGCACAAATGGAGATCAGGACGTATACTGTACGTTCACCTGCTGTCTTTAAATACACGGAAGGCTTCGTCTTCGAAGTGTTGTTGCACCAGCGCACGATGTGCGATTGGTGAGAGTAGTGCGAAATCGTTCGAACAGCAGCAGACAACGAACGGTACCATCCTTTGCCAATTAAGACTTTTTTACTGCTCCCCTCGGTGCAATCGGGTGCCACACCATAAGACGAACAAAAAACCAAGGGGACTGCTGCGCACACCACACACTGCGAGCGAGTACCAGTAGCGCGAGTCGGCCCACACCGGCCACCAATCGTCGGTCAGAAATCGAAAAACATAGAAACCCAGCAGAAGACCCAGCTCTGACGGAACGGTTCGGCACGGCTCATTCAAGGAGAGAGGACCGGCTTCCTCACTCCGAAAGAACCGCCGCTCACTTACTTAACCACGGCTTCCTCTGTCTTCAAAAGAGCGGCCCACTGCTGAGCGCTCAGGAGCGAGCCGGATCTTTTGAAGAGCGAGAGAGCCGAGGCGAAAAGAACGGCCCGCTCCTGAGCGCTCAGGAGTGAGCCGGATCTTTCGAAGAGCGAGAGAGCCGAGGCGAAAAGAACGGCCCGCTCCTGAGCGCTCAGGAGCGCTCAGGAGCGAGCCGGATCTTTTGAGCCGCTCTTTTGAAGAGCGAGTGAGCGGTGGTTCAGTAAGTGAACGGTTCAGTAAGTGAGCGGCGGTTCTTTCGTTCTTCAGCCGAAGGCGAGGGGGTGAAGGCGACTCTTGCGAGGAAGGGCGGGAGGGCAGTTGCTTTCTCGTACCGCTAATGGATGGCGTGGAAGTCGCACCCAGCAGAAGACCCGGCTCTGACGGAACGCATCGGCACGGCTCTCTGAACGCGAGAGAACCGGCTCCCTTTCTCCAAAAGAACCGCCGCTCATTTTTACTGAACGAGCGCTCACTCGCTCTTTTAAAAGAGCCGCTCACAAGATCCGGCTCGCTCCTGAGCGACCCATCTCTAGTGCAGACGGGTGCAGTGCCAGAGAACTTGGAGTGCTGCATGAACTGTGTGCAGACGGTTGCGTGTCTCTGCGAGCGTTTATTTTTTGTTGTTGTATTGCTTGTTCTAGGCCTTCTTGTTGTTCCATACAGTGAAGAGCACATGCTATGTATGGTTGCAGATAATTTTAAAATTTTGTAAACACTGTATATCAATACTAATCTACTAACTACTAACTATTACTTACATTGTTATTGTAAGGAGGGGAATATGTAGTATATCAGTTTCAGTTTCTGTTTGCCATTACACGCCGCCAGTGGCGCCAGTGTTGTCACCTGTAGATATACATGCCTCTGAATAAACAGGGAGTCTTCTTCTGTTGCGGCCGTGACTGTGTTTGTGGTTCTTCTGTGGCTTCCGCCGAAACACAACAGAACGTTCAAGTGCAGTAGCTAGAGAAGCAAGATTTCAAGAAAAAACACTACGCACGAACCTTCAACTGCTACTTAATCAAGAATCACTCAGACCGGGTGAATTTATGGACGATATATGAGTGGTGAAGCGCAAGCTCTAGCTTATCGATACCGAACGATACCGTGGCGCCTTAATACGCGCAAGAGCTGAAAGGCTGATAAGCGGAGAATCACCGACGAAAAGAGCGTTGGGGGCGGAAAAGTGGCATGCGCGAAGGCAGAAAATAGTAGGAATTGAACGTGCAGGTGTGATCACTAAGTATACTGACGAAATTGTTAGAACGTTTTCAGAGTACTATCGTGCGTTGTTGGCTCGCAGCGTAGTTGATATCGACCGTTTCAAGCGTGAGTTTGTTTCCTTGATGACACGGTTGGACGATGTGACAAGAGAAGCTTTGGAGCTGCCCATCACAAATGAAGAGGTGGATTTTGCGATAGCAAACATGAACTTAGGGAAATCGCCGGGCCCAGGCGGCCTTGGTGCAGCGTTTTATAAAACACTTAAGGGAACAGTCTCTCCAATCCTAACGCGTATTTATAACGAAGCTTACAAGCTTAAGTCGCTACCTCCATCTTTTGTTACTGCGTCGTATATACGAGTCTTATACCTAAATCTGATGATACAATAAAATTACGAAATGTAACTGCCTATCGACCCATAAGCTTGACAAACAGTGATTATAGAATCTTCATGAAAGTGTTGGCTAAGAGATTACAAACTGTTATCTCGGAAATTGTAGGGAAGCATCAGACATGCGGCATTAAAGGGTGCTCCACCACTACTAACGCACATGTGGCACGTTCTATTCTGGAGTGTTGTGATGTTACGGGTGCTGGAGTAGCCATGCTGCAGATAGACTTAAAGAAGGCGTTTGATAGGGTTCCCCATGACACTCTCTTGTGAGTACTAGACCATGTCAATGTAGGCCACGTTATTTGAGAAGGCGTCGCGATGGCGTATAGCTCGTTACGACGCAGTTAATAGTGAATAAAGTGATTGGTGAGCGCGTACCAGTGCTACGATCTCTGCGCCAAGGGTGCCCAATATCAGCATTGCTTATTTTGTTTGTACATCGAATCTTTGTCTACATGTTATTGCAAGCGAGCATATACGTGGGTTTAAACTGCAACAGGTAGAAGTGAGCTTGCTGGCCCATGCCGACGACATTGCCGCTCTTTGTATGGATTATGACAGTGTTCTGCATGTTGTTAAAACTGTGGAAATGTTTTGTCTCTCAAGTGGAAGCTGCGCGAACTGGGGAAAGTCTCTGGGGTTTTGGCCCGGCTATTGGCCCTAAGCCAGACACTTTCGCGAATTTAACATTCGTTACCACTCCGGTTAAATATTTGGGAGTGCCTTTAGAAAATTATCAGGACAGCGAACCTTAGTGACGCAACGAAATTGGCCACTTACGCGAGAAAACCAATAACTGGAATGGCTGGAATCTGTCAGTCTTTGCAAGAGCGACAGTATGCAACTTAGTTTTTATAAGTAAGCTGTGGTATGTAATGCAAGTGATACACTGTTCAAGAATGAATGTCCAGAAACTTCACAGAATAGTTGCAGTGTTCGTTTGCGTCTCCTCATGGGAGCGAACAAGCAGAACCAATTTGTTTAGGCGAGTCCGTGATGGCGGGTTGGCGTTAGGCCATTTGTATCTACGTCAAATAGTTATTCGGTTTATGTTCTTCAGAGACGTAAAAGATCCCTTCCTTCGAACATTGTGCCAGGTTCGGTTGGGTAATGCCCTACCAGATCTTGTTGTCTCAACGGATCACATCCACGGTTGCATTCGGGGTTATTTAAAAGAGGTTTTTATGTCCACCCGGTTTTTGTGTGCGCGGTTTTCTACAAACTACTTAAGTGATGTGGGTCGGAAAAAGTTATACAGAGACCTGTGTAATGTGGTGTTACCTGTGCCGCTATATAGATCTTTGTACAGTACCTCAAGAGGAAAGGATGTGCTTAAGCGTGTCAAGAAAATGATGGTACCTCCAGGCGTTAAAACTTCTTTCTTTCGCTTACACACTGGGACACTGACCGTCAAGACATGGATGGCAGAAAGGGGACTTTTTGTGCCCTAGGGAGTACACTGCCAAATATGTAAGCGAGACGAAGCTATTTATCATGTGTTTTTAGAGTGTTGTGACGCGGTATTCCTGTGGGACACTCTACAGAGGACCCTTAAGTAAGATTTTCCGCTGCACCCTCAAGGAATCCGTTTCTTGGCTATCGATAACGAAGATGGAGTACCTTATGATTTAATTATGCTCATTGTATTGCACGGTGTCTGGAGATGTCGCATGGCCGTCCGGAATGCAGACGTTGACGCCAGAGCAGCTCGCCAATACTTCAAAGAAAGTATTCACAGATACGTAGAAGCACAAAATGCACGAATACCTGTGCCACTCTGGTTGCCTTGTGTAGAATTGCTTTTGAATATGAAATTTATTTAGAGTTACTTTCTCCAAGACAGGAGAATCCTTTTAGCATTTGACTACTTTTATGTATTTCAGTCCTGTATTTTTTGTAACTGGCAATAAAGCAAAAAAAAAAAGGCCTGCTAGCTCAGTCGGTTATAGCGTCGTGCTAATAACGCGAAGGTCGTAGGTTCGATCCCTGCGCAGGCCATGCGTTTCGTTTTGTGCGCACTCCAGTGGCTCCCATGCTTATTGTTCTCTTTTTTTCTTTTTGAATGCATAGACCGATCTGTCAGATTTCGCCGTGACCGTCCACGCGCAGATAAAGTGACTCACCGTTGTCGTTTAATTGAGGCAACCGTTGTCCTCGCCCGGCGTGCTAGCTCGAAGGTCGGGTTGCCATACTACAGTTAGACCTTGAAAAGGCATTTCATAAGGCTACACACGAAATTTTGTTATTAATACTGGCACACACCAATGTAGGTTCTGTCATTATAGACGGTGTCCCAATGGCTTATGTAGGCTGTACCACTAAACTAGTAATAAATGCGCAACTTAGTGAAAGTATAACAGTTACTTCTAGTCTACGCCAAGGATGTCCAGTCTCGTCTTTGTTATTTGCTCTGTATGTGGAACATTTCTGTTTAAAGATTTTTCAGAACCCCACTATTCAAGGCTTCCGATACTGTAATAAGGAAGTCAAAGCGTTAGCATATGCCGACGACATTGCTGTGTTTTGCTCAGACATAAAAAAGTGTTCAAATAGTAGTGAAAGAGACTACAGCCTTTTGTGAAGCCACAGGAAGTGTTGTCAACTCGACAAAGAGTCTCGGCATTTGGTATGGAAACTGGCCAGTCACACCAGAGGTGTAGTGCAACATGCAATGGTCGAATTCACCAAATGTATACCTTATAGTGCCATTGCAACACCATAATTCAACGACTGGTTATTGCCTTGAGGAAGCTGATAGAGTAAGAGACCAGACGCAGAAATGGTGCGGTCACAAATTCTCAGTATTTACAAGAGCAAATGTGTGCAATACATTTCTAGTGGTCAAAATATTCGATGTATTGCAGGTATTGAGTATGACAAGAATGACAATACAGAAACTCCACCGAGTGTTTGCAGTTTTTATTTGGAGCTCCAGTTGGGAGCGCACAAGCCGATGCAATCTGTTTCATGCAGTGCGGAATGGCGGACTAGGGCTGTCACATTTGTTCTTGAAACAAGTAGTTTCAAGATTTATCTTTTTGCGCAATCAGAGTGATACATTTTTGAGAACTGTAATACAAGTACGCCTGCATGACCATCTTGCGGATTATGTTGTGTCAAGCAGCGCTGCAACACATGGTGCACTACCATGTTTCCTGCGCGAGGTAGTGGCTGCTTATCGCATTGTTGCATTGTTCGCGCGCATTTTTCTCTTGAATACCTTTGCATTGTAGGAAGGAAAAAGTTGTGTAAAAATTTAGGTGATGTTTTTCTCCCGACACCTTTATATAGGGCAAACTATTATTTGGTTGTTGAAAGAAACGTGTTGAAAAGAGTTAAGCTAATGCCTGTACGAAGCTCTGCGAAAACATTTTTCAATTTCACACAGAAAGGCTCCCTGTGAAGCCATGGCTTCAAAGCAAGGGTATTTTTGTTCTCTGGACAATAAACTGCAGAATATGCCAGAAACAGCAAACTAGTGAGCATATATTTCCGGATTGCCACGATGCACGATTTTTGTGGGACATTCTTCAGCGCACAATTAAAAAGATTTACTACTATCACTATTTGGTATTCGGTTCTTGTCTTATGACGAAACAGGGGGCGTTCCTAGTGATATGGTTATGTTGCTTTGCATGCATGCACTTTGGAAAACACGGATGGCAGATAGATATGCTGACATTGATGCACGACCAGCGGGACAGTATTTCATGGAAAGTGTTATCTCTACAAGAGATGTACTGAAATTTGTGGTCAACGCTTCTCAATGGGTGACGCAATTGGATGAACTCGCGTCACTAAAACCTTTTTAAAATTGCATCATGCTTGAGACTAGCTGATGTATTTTACCTTTTGAAATATTTCCCACTTGTATTATTGCATGTAGCTGAAAACGGAACTAAAAAAAAGGCCTGCTAGCTGGATTGTGCTTCCGGCCACCGAGCGTGACGGACGTGTGATGACGGGCTCCGTAGGAGCGGCTTCAGCGGCCATGCCTGGCCGCGGTAACAGGGCTACCGAAGAGGAAAGTTCATACCCGGTTGTTTTGCCAGGACTGCCTACAGGGCGTTTCGTTGGAAATACGGTTTTTTTTTTTTTTTTTTGCACGTCGATATCAGGGCCCGCCCGTATCGGGTCGAGGATTTCCGGGACACGTTAGCTCAGCATGAGCTGCTCGCCGATGTTATCGCCCTGGGGGCGTATCGGATGAGCCACGTCTGGGCCGTTACTCTTAAGGATTCTGAAGAGGTAACGAAGATTGTCAGCATCGGTGAGCTACTTGTGAAAGGAAACCGCTGCCTGGTGATTGATCCCGCGAACCAGGACGTGCGACTCAAGCTTCACTGGCTGCTACACAACGTGCCGGACGAAGACGTACGAGCCGTCTTTGTGTCATACGGGAAAGTCACCGAAGTTTCCCGGGAGCGTTGGCGTGTGCGGGGCATGTCAGAGAAGGGCTCCACAACGAGGCTCGTCACACTTAAGCTGAAAACTGGCGTGAAGCTCGACGACTTGCCGCACCAGCTCAACGTTAGCGGCGAGTTGGCGCTCGTCGTCGTACCAGGTAGGCCTCCGTTATGCCTTCGCTGTCGTAATACGGGCCACATCCGTAAAGATTGTCGGGTCCCACGTTGCGGAGCCTGCCGATGGTTCGGCCACGAAGACGACCAATGTGCCCGCACTTATGCGAGCATCGCGGGCCCCGGTACAAGTGAAGACTCGTCTGAGCTGCTAATGGACGAGGCGGACGCAGAGGATGCAGCCCGTGAAACTGGGCAACGAGCGACGCGGGATAGGCCTACGTTGACGCCACTGACGAAGCAGAGTGCGACGACGTCCAATGCCGTAGCGGCGGCCGTACAAGTGCAACGTGACGTTCAGCCGGAATACGACGGCACGCTAGAGGATAAGACGACAGCTGCGGACAAAACTCCCGACAACGTGGAGCCTAGGAACCCCGAGACCATGGATTTCAGCCAGGAGGCTGCCGCCCTGACAGCTGGGAAGCGCTCCCGCGAGGAGTTCGTCGGTAAAAAGCAAGAGCCGGGTGGTGGCAGTGACGAGCCGCCGCCGAAAACCCCAGGAATTCGGCGCTCTGATTTAAAACCGCTGCCCAACTTAGCGGCCGAGACACGGCAGGCGGACAAACCACCTCCGTAGTCTTGCAATGTGTTCCTGTGCGGGTGTGAGTGGGTGCGTGTGTGGTTCTTCCCCGGTTGTGGCGGCAAGTGTATCCACTAGACAGTTTGCACGGGTTTGGAACTGCCGGGAAAGGAATGCCTGCCGGTTTTCCCGACGCCTGCACACGGACCTGAGGAAGGGCGATGCCGTACAGTGCTCCCGGCGGGACCAAGTATGGTGTTTAATGTATTTCCACAGGTCTCTTTTCCTAACGCATGGCGATGAAATTGGACGTAGCATTACGCGTAGCGACTCTGAATGTCAGGGGCCTTCGTGCACGAAGGTGTCAATGTCAACTTAATTGTCTTCTCGCTGACAACGCGCTGGACATCGTAGCCGTTCAAGGGACGAAGATTGACAGCGAAGAATTTACTGAGCGTATGGTGTCCACCTTTCGTGCACACTTCAATGTCTGCGTTTGCCATTCTGTTGGCACATCGGGTGGGTGCGTCCTGTTTCTCCGCAATATGTCACTCCGCAAACTCAGCAAACTATGTCACTATAGTTTAGGCATCATCGTGGAGTCAATTTTTTCTTGTCCAAGTGGTCGCCTTCTCGTACTAGACTTTATGTTTTCGAAGTTATGTTGGCGCATTATATGCGTGTATTCACAAAATGTAGACTCTGAACGCCGTGTTTTTTTAATCGTCTAGAGTGCTACATTGTTTGTGACAAACTGGTTTTGCTTGTGGGCGATTTCAACTGTGTGTGTGCCGCTGCCGATAGAGTGATGTGTACTCCTGTGCGTGATAGGAGCGCACAAGTGTTAAACGGTCTGGTTCATGAAAATGGCTTAGAGGATATTGGCAGCATATTCACCTACAGGAACAGACCGCAATATACGCACTTTCAACGAGATAGCTATGCCAGACTGGATAGGATTTACGCATCCATTGAACTTGTACCCCTTTGCACAGATTACAAAGTTGAACCTGTGGCTTTTAGCGATCATTGCCTGGTGATCGCAAATTTTGGTGCGAAAGAAAGGAGTACGCGCTTCAGCTGGAATCTCTGGAAATTAAACGCTAAACTCTTGGAGGACGAGGGATTTGTAAAGGACATTGAAGATGAAATGCAGAAGCTGCTCGAGGAGCGGTCCAGTATCTTTGCGGTTCAGTGGGAAGACTTCAAGGAGTGGCTAAAAAGTAAAGCCATAGAAAAGAGCAGCTTCAACCGACACAAAGAAAAGCAAGAGGAAAAGGCAGCGCGCGAGCAACTGCAGTTCTTAATAAGCATGGAGAGTACCGAGCCTGGGAAATATGCGAAAAATATAAGGGATGTAAAAAACCAGCTTGAAAGATTAGACAGTGATAGGTACAAATCAGCAGTTATACGCGCAAGAGCACAGAAACTGTGGGCCGGTGAAACACCAACGAAGCGAGCTTTAACAGATGAAAAACGATACGCTTGCCAAAAACAAATCAGGCAGATAAGAAACGGTAATGAAATTTCAAGCGATGCTAATGTAATCCAGCAGGTATTTAAAGAGTACTTCAGCGACCTTCTTGGCCATGCGAGAGAGATGGGTGATGCTTTCTGTTCTGATTTTTTGTCTCTCCTGCCAAGACTTGAGGACAATGTAAAGAAGCGTCTTGAGATGCCCATAACGGAAAACCAAATTGAAGCTGCAATAGAAGACCTAAAGAATGGCAAAGCTCCAGGACCTGATGGGCTTGGTGCCGAGTTTTACAGAACATTTAAGCCCATAGTCGCTCAGTTACTATTACGAGTGTTGACTGAGGCGTATGAACGAAAGCAAGTACCACTGTCATTCACCACGTCGCACATAGTGTTGATCCCAAAATCAGATGACTCAGAGAAGCGTTTGTTGGTGGGGTCCTATCGCCCGATCAGCCTCACCAACGTTGATTCCAAAATATACATGAAGGTCCTAGCGAAGAGATTACAGGGCGTGATAACGAAATTGGTTGGACCGCATCAGACTTGCGGAATCAAGGGACGTAGCATAGCCACGAATGTACACGTCGCACGTACAGTTTTAGAATGCTGTGATGCGCTGGGGGATCGAATTGAAATTATGCAACTAGATCTGGCAAAAGCCTTTGATCGCGTTTCACATGATATTTTTTGCATACTAGAGCACGCTAACGTAGGACGGGTGATCATAGAAGACGTCAGAATGGCGTATGCAAACTGCACTACGCGCATCATTGTAAATGGTGACCTCTCAGACAAGCTGGTAGTGCGTTCGTCAGTAAGGCAGGGATGCCCATTGTCGCCCCTTCTGTTTGCGGCATACCTAGAACCACTCGGTTTGGCTGCAATCAAGAGTGAACGCATCTCAGGCTTTCGTTTACAGTCAGCACATGTCAAAATCCTCGCTTATGCGGACGACATTGCAGTATTCTGTTCAAACAGAGACAGTATTACTGAAGTGATCAGCGTGGTTGAGGAATTTTGCAAGCAAACGGGGTGCCTGATAAACTGGGATAAGAGCTCTGGTTTTTGGCATGGTGACTGGGAAACGATGCCCGATCATTTCGCGCGACTGCGATTGTCTTGTCTGCCAACGCAGTATCTCGGTGTCCCCCTTCAGTGTTATCGAGAACGAAGTGAATGTTGGAATGAGCAAGGGCGAGGGAGAAAGCAGATGCATGGCAGGGGAGGCAGTTATCAATGTTTTCGCGCGCCTCCGTCTGCAATCTTTTCCTTGTATGCAAAATATGGTACATTATGAATGTTTTGTGTGCAACACGGACCAGTATTCAAAAGATGCACCGCGTTTTTGCAGTTTTTATTTGGGCGTCTAACTGGGAGAGAACCAGTCGTACCAACTTGTTTCTTTCTGTTAAGGCGGGAGGACTTGGACTTGTGCACTTATTTCTGCGTCAAGTTGTGTCGCGTTTTATATTCCTCCGTGATCAAAGGGATACTTTTCTGAGGACTGCTATCCAAGTGAGGTTACAGAGACATCTCCCAGAAATCGTTGTTTCCTCGTGTGAGAGTATGCATGGGGCTATCAGTGGGTACATGCGAGAGGTTGTACTTTCTTTGCGGCTATTGCATGTGTGTCTTTCTATTGAGTACTTGTGCAATGTTTCGAAACAAAATCTGTATAAGAATCTTGTGGACACAATGTTGCCGATTCCTATTTATCGTTTACCTAACCATGGAGGCCCAGGGCAAGATGTCCTGAAGCAAGTTAAGAGAATGCCGGTTAAACCATCCGTGAAATCCTTTTTCTTTAAGTTACACTCTAACACACTTCCTGTTAAGACGTGGCTGCATGCAAAGGGGATTTTCGTCCCATGGACGACTAACTGCCTCCTATGCAAAAAGCCTGAGACAGTAGAGCATGTGTTTCTTGACAGCTGGGACCCAATTTTTCATTGGGATGTCCTCCAACGAACAGTCAAAAAAGATTTTCCCCTGGATCCATATGGCATCAGGTTCCTGCCCATCGCAAATGAAGCGGAAGTACCATTTGACCTAATCATGCTTTTGGGCCTCCACAGTCTGTGGAAGACGCGAATGCAAGAGCGACATGCTGATGTTAACGTCAGTTCGACGCGCGAAAACTTTATTGAAAGTGTTGTGGCCCTTAGGGAAGTGTATCGGGCGCAAGCTGAACCGCCCGAATGGATTTCTGTCCTCGATGACTTGGCTGTTATGAAAAGATTTTTCCTTCCTACGTCAGCCGAAGTAGGCTGATGTTTTTATCATTTGTACTTTTGTTGTGTTGACTGTCACAATCGGCAATAAAGAAAAAAAAAGCCGCCGTTGTCCTCGCCCGGCCTGCTAGCTCAGTCGGTTAGAGCGGCGTGCTAGTAACGCGAAGGTCGTAGGTTCGATCGCTGCGCAAGCCACGCATTTCTTTTTGCGCGAACTCCAGTGGCTCCCATGCTTATTGTTCTCTTTTTTTTCTTTTTGAATGCGTAGACGGATCTCTCAGATTTCGCCGTGACCGTCCACGCGCACATAAAGTGACTCATCGTTGTCGTTTAGTTGAGGCAGCCGTTGTCCTCGCCCGGCCTGCTAGCTCAGTCGGTTAGAGCGTCGTGCTAATGACGCGAAGGTCGTAGGTTCGATCCCTGCGCAGGCCACGCATTTCTTTTTGTGCGAACTCCAGTGGCTCCCATGCTTATTGTTCTCTTTTTTTTTTCTTTTTGAATGCGTAGACGGATCTCTCAGATTTCGCCGTGACCGTCCACGCACACATAAAGTGACTCATCGTTGTCGTTTAGTTGAGGCAGCCGTTGTCCTCGCCCGGCCTGCTAGCTCAGTCGGATAGAGCGTCGTGCTAATAACGCGAAGGTCGTAGGTTCGGTCCCTGCGCAGGCCACGCATTTCTTTTTGTGCGAACTCCAGTGGCTCCCATGCTTATTGTTCTCTTTTTTTTCTTTTTTAATGCGTAGACGGATCTCTCAGATTTCGCCGTGACCGTCCACGCACACATAAAGTGACTCATCGTTCTCGTTTAGTTGAGGCAGCCGTTCTCCTCGCCCGGCCTGCTAGCTCTGTCAGTCATTCTGCTTCGGGCCACCGAGCGTGACGGTTCGTGGGATCATGGCCTCTTCAAGGGCAGCGACTGCGGTTACATTTGGCCGCGGAAAAAGGTAGAGCAACGACTAAGAAATGGAATACCAGTTTATTTTGCCTCAACTGTCAAAAGGACGAATAGTGAATAACACCGTGTTTCTGCATGGTGATGTACGAGCGAGGCCTTACAAGGTCGAAGATTTTAGGGATGCCCTAACGCCTACGAGCCTGCTGCCGCAAATTGTGTGCCTCGGGGCCTACCAAGTTAATCATGTGTGGGCGGTGACCCTCAGTGACGCAGCTGCAACGAAGCGCCCGCTGGCCTTGAACGAACTTCAGGTGAAAGGGCGGCGATGTGTGATGGTCGACCCCCAGGATCAGCAGGTGAAGCTCAGACTTCACTGGCTGCTGCACGGTGTGGCCGAAGAAGACGTCCGGACTGCATTGGCGGCCTTCGGCAAGGTAGAAGAGGTGAGTCGAGAGAAGTGGCGTGTCCAAGGGGTCGCAGACAAATGTTCCACCACGAGGACTGTTCTTCTCAAGCTGAAGAGCTGCCTGAAAGTGGAAGATATTCCTCACCAGATACGTGTTGCCGGAGAGTTGGCCTTGGTGGTGGTACCCGGTCGGCCGATGCAGTGCCTCCGCTGCCAAGGCACTGGGCACGTGCGGCGGGAGTGTAAGGTGCCACGCTGCTCCCGGTGCCGACGTTACGGGCACATTGACACCGAATGCGTCAAGACCTACGCTACCGCGACAGGCCCAGCAGCGAGTCAAGAGGCAGCAGAACTCGTCATGGATGTGGTCGAGACCGAAGACGCTGCTAAGGGAGCCGGAGACCTTGTGCACCCAGCGACAGGTGCCGGGTCGCTACCGGAGGGCGTTGACGCCAAGGGAAATGAAACTACGGAGCAAGTGACTGCGCCGGCACGGGTCGACGTGGAAGCTGTCCATGCAAAGGAAGGCGCAAGTGAAGACGAAGGGGACGACGACGATGCAGCGATGCAACAGGGCGAGGCCGCTAACGACGGTGACCGGGCTGCTAGTCTCGGAGCCACCTTCAAGCGTCCCCGTGATGAGGCCGAGGACAAGGACAACGCGGCAACCAGCTCCAGTGATGGGCCGCCGGCGAAATCACCTCTTGGGAGGCGGTCGAGCTTCAAACCAAAGCCGAATGTTCCGTCCGACAGAAAGCATGGGGACAAAGCCCAGCAGACAAACAACGACGAGAAATCGGGCGGTCCCGGAGACGGCTAGCCGACGGCTGGTCGTGAGGGGTAAGCACCATGCTCCGGGCCTACCTCATTCTCTAGTTCATCATGGCTCCTAATCCGTCACTCAGTATTGCCACTCTAAACGTTAGAGGGCTGGCGGCTAGGCGTAGGCAGATTCAAGTCCTACGGTTGGCCACTGACCAAGACATAGACGTTCTAGCTGTCCAGGAGACCAAGGTAGACGGGGAGGAGGAGACCGGGAGCATGGTGAGGCGTTTCACGACCAGATATTATGCGGTGGTGAGCGACGCGTTTCTTTTTGTACACACGATTTCAAGGCAGTAGTCATGCGCGGTTAGACCGCTTGTACATGTCACAAGACATGATTCCAATGTGCCACAGTTATTCTGTCGCACCTGTGTCGTTCTCAGATCACTGCTTGGTGAAGTGTCACATAGGTATGAAGAAGAAGGAATCATCTTTTAACTGGGACCTATGGAAAATGAATGCCTTACTACTAAAAGACGAGGCATTTGTAGAGGCAATACATGAGGCCGTTATGGAAGTATGCGATGAAAGTACTGAAACTATAGCAGAGAAATGGGAATGGTTCAAACAAAAGGTAAAAATCAAAGCAATAGAAAGGTCGAGCTGCTTAAAGTTTGAGAGGGAAATGAAAGAACGAGAGTTACGAAAGATACTTAATCAGCTGATAGCGCTGGAGTGCGAAGAGCCAGGGGCGTATAAGCAAGATATGCGAACCATCAAAGAAAAAATCGAACAGTTGGACAAAGAACGCTATCAAGGCGCGATTGTGCGCGCAAGAGCAAATGCATTAGTAGCGGGGAAGACTCCACCCAAAAGGGCGGTTGGACTTGAAAAAGCTCATGGTCGACGTAATCATGTCGATAAGATCTCGTGGAATGGCACACTCGTCGACGATAATAAGAGCATAGGCCGAGCTTTTTTAGAGTATTACCAGTCACTATTTGCATATCAAGAAACCAATGTAGATGAGTTCAAAAGGGTCTTTCTCAGTCGCATGCCGCGATTGAGTGACGACACGAAGGACCGATTAGAAGGTACTATAAGAGAACACGACGTCGGAAAAGCAATAAATGATTTGAACAACGGCAAATCACCCGGACCTGACGGTCTGAGCGCGTGTTTTTATAAAGCCTTCAAGAAAGAATTGTCGCCCCTGGTAACAGACCTGTTCAACGCAGCGCATGTGAACAAAGCTTTGCCGCCTTCTTTTGCTAAAGCGCATACCATCTTGATACCTAAGAGTGACAAAGCGGAGAAACTTTTGATCGTGACATCTTATAGGCCGATATCTTTAACCAATGTCGACTATAAGATTTTCATGAAGGTTTTGGCAGCCAGACTTCAAGGCGTCATCAAAGAAATAGTCGCAGACCACCAAACGTGCGGGATCCAAGGGTGGTCAATTTTTTCGAATATTCACACGATGCGGTGCGTGCTCGAGTGCTGTGACATCACTTAGGATGGCGTCGCAGTGCTGCAGCTTGACCTAGAGAAAGCGTTTGACTGTGTGTCTCATGATATTTTGTTTGCCATTCTGGATCACGGATGTAGGTGCCATCATCACTGAGGGAGTGGCATTGGCGTATCAGAACTGCACAACTCGCTAAATTGTGAATAAATCATTGGGGGCCCCCATTAACGTCATGCGTTCTGTGCGTCAAGGCTGCCCCCTCAGTCCTCTTTTGTTTGCAATTTACATAGAAACGATGTGTTTGGCGATAACTGAGAACGATCTAATACGCGGTTATAGCTTGGCAGCCACAGAAGTCAAGCTCCTAGCATATGCCGATGATATTGCCGTGTGTTGTACAAACAGAGAAAGCGTAACGGAAACAATACGCGTGGTGAAACAGTTTTGTGATGTAACGGGCAGTAAAGTGAACTGGGGTAAGTCCCTCGGTTTGTGGCACGGAGAATGGTCCTCGGCCCCGGACAACTTTGCGAATGTGAGCTAGGTGAAAACCCCTACCAAGTATCTCGGTGTTCCCTTGGATAGCTACAAACAGAGCGAGGAATACTGGACGAACCAAATAAAAGAAACAAGAGAAAAAGCAGACAGGTGGAAAGGCATCAACCTGTCCATTTTCGCAAGGGCAACTGTATGTAATTTGTTTTTCATTACGAAGTTGTGGTACGTCATGCAGACGTTGTTTTGTTCAAGGGTAAACGTGCAAAGGTTGCACAGAGTGTTCGCGTTTTTATCTGGGACTCTAACTGGGAAAGATGCAGCCGAACAGATCTGTTCAGGCGGGTGAAGGAAGGTGGCCTGGGCTTGGCGCATCTTTTTGTACGACAGCTTGGCAATAGATTTTTGTTTTTTCGAGATGTGCGTGATCCTTTTCTGCGTACAGTATTACAGCTCAGATTAAGAGCTGCGCTGCCGGCACTCATTGTTAGTACCAATAGTATGCTAGGAACGATCCGCGGCTATCTTAAAGAAGTAGTCAACAGTGTGCGCTTTCTTTCTGTGCATTTTTCTTTCGATTATTTATCTGCCGTGAAAAGAAAGACATTATATAAAGATGTATGCGATATTATATTTCCAGTGCCATCGTACAGAGCTATACACAATGGAGGACCAGGACAGGATGTCCTTAAACGGGTGAAAAGAATGGAGGTGCCTACTGGGGCAAAAACATTCTTTTTTAGGCTACACACAGGAACACTGTCAGTGAAGACATTCACGGAAGAACGTGGCTTCCTTGTACCATGGGGCGCACACTGCTTGATTTGCAAGCAACCTGAAACTGTAGATCACGTGTTCCTGCATTGCTGGGAAGGGGTGTACTTCTGGGACGTCCTAAAACGGACAATCACGAAGGAGTTTCCGTTGAATCGGCATGGGATCAGGTACTTACTGATTGAGAATAAGGACGGGGTTCCATACGACCTAATTATGCTCAGTGGCCTCCACTGTTTATGGCGGGCACGAATGGCTGGGTACCATTGCGACCCAGATGCTAGGCCTGCTCGTATTTATTTTCGAGAAAGTATGTCTCGTTTCATTGAAATTAAGAAAATACAAGATTGTGTACCCGATTGGCTGTCGAGGATAGAACCTCTGACAGTTTTAAAAGAATTTGTTTGACAACGCCAGTCCATGTTGGGCGGATGGCTTTCATGTTTTTCAGTATGGTCTTTAAGTGTTCTTTTTGTGATGTCTGTTTCTATACTGTGTGCATTGTACGTACATTGTCAAAGACCGGCAATAAATAAATAAATAAATAAAAGCCTGCTAGCTCAGTCGGTTAGAGCGTCGTGCTAATAACGCGTAGGTCGTAGGTTCGATCCCTGCGCAGGCCACGCGTTCCTTTTTGTGCGGACTCCAGTGGCTCCCATGCTTATTGTTCTCTTTTTTTTCTTTTTGAATGCGTAGACGGATCTCTCAGATTTCGCCGTAACCGTCCACGCGCACATTAAGTGACTCATCGTTGTTGTTTATTTGAGGCAGCCGTTTCCCTCCTCTGGCCTGCTAGCTCAGTCGGTTAGAGCGTCGTGCTAATAACGCGAAGGTCGTAGGTTCGATCCCTGCGCAGGCCACGCGTTTCTTTTTGTGCGGACTCCAGTGGCTCCCAGGCTTATTGTTCTCTCTTTTTTTTTGAATGCGTAGACGGATCTCTCAGATTTCACCGTGACCGTCCACGCGCACAGAAAGTGACTCATCGTTGTCGTTTAGTTGAGGCAGCCGTTGTTCTCGTCCGGCCATCTAGCGACTATTCTGCTTCCGGCCACCGAGCGTGACGGACGTAAGATGACGGGCTCCGTAGGAGCAGCTTCAGCGGCCCAGAGCGGCCACGGTAACAGGATTTCCACCTCGGACACAGAGTATCAAGTTGTTTTACCGAGTTAGCCAACAGGGCGTTTTGTTGTGAACACAGTTTTTTTACATTGTGACATCAGGGCCCGCCCATACCGGGTGGAAGATTTCCGCGATGCGCTCGCCCCGTTATCGCTCCTGCCGGAAGTGGTGGCTCTCGGGACCTACCGTATGAGCCACGTTTGGGCCGTGACCTTCAAGGACGACGAAGCCGTGAAGAAGATAGTCAGCGTTGTTGAGCTGCAGGTCAAAAAGACCCGATGCCTCGTCATTGTCCCCGCCAACCAGGATGTGCGCTTGAAAGTGCATTGGCTGCTGCACACCGTTCCTGACGAGGACGTGCGTCTTGCCTTCGCGCCGTTTGGAAAGGTCACGGACGTCGCCCGCGAGCGGTGGCGGGTGCACGTCGTGGCTGGTAAGAACTCCACTACAAGACTGGTTACGCTGAAGTTGAAGCCGGGCGTAACGCTGGTCGACCTGCCACATCAGGTGAGCGCCTCCGGCGAGCTGGCTCTCGTGGTTGTGCCGGGCAGGGCCCCTCTCTGCCTGCGCTGCCGCGGAACAGGCCATATTCGTCGCGACTGCCACATTCCGTGGTGTGCTGCGTGCCGACGCTTCGGTCACGAAGAGAGTCAGTGCGAGCGGACGTACGCTAGCGTGACCGGACCCGTGAGCAACGACGACAGCTCCGCCCTACTCATGGACGAGGCGGACATGGAAGAAACATCGTCCACGGCTAAGGAAGCAGCTGGCGAGGCGGCAAAGACGGAGGTACGACTTCAGCAACAGGGACAACATGTCAATGAAGCCGTCTGCCACAGCTGTCTCCGATTCGTCGTCGGTGGGAAGTCGATCGACGGGGTAGACAAGTTGATTGGTCGTTCCGTACGCAAGCGAGCATAGTGAAAAGAGTCAGAGTCGGGAGTAAACAAAAAAACAAGATATTTATCGGCTGATAAATATACACAAATCAATAAAATAAAAAACACAAGACACACTAACACACCTGAACATAATATATCACAATGATGAAGACAATAAATACGAACAATTAACAGTAGATATAAAAATGAAACAGTGCGAGGATCAAGTACACAAGAATACACTAAACACTAAAGCAAAGTTCAATAGAAGCCAAAGTTCAAAAGAAAACAAATGGTGTCATACGCTTGGCCGGGCAGCAGCAGCAAGTCCATAGACCGTGAAGTCGGTGCACAGAGCTTTCCCGAAGAAGGCTGGCGGTCCGATCTTGTCGAGGTTGATGCGAATTGCTGGGCTGGGTTTCCCGGGAGTCTAGATCCGAAGACTTCCCTCAAGCAGGTTGAGCTAACTGGAGGCGGACTACCGAGGACTTCGTTGCAGACGCTGGTTTGACGTCTCGTACGTCAACTAGTTACTTGGAGTTCCGACGCGGCTAGGCGGCCCAGGCGATACTGGACGGCGCTAGCTCCTTGACTACTTCTCCGCAGATTACAGGATCAGCTTCTAGACTAATCAGCACGGCCCAAAACCTGCGCTTAAATAGCGTCTCCTTTCCCTAGTTCCCTATGTAGGGAAACTGCCGCTATGTAGAGTTCTCCGAATTCAGAGCTATTTGCTCCCAACAATCTTGGCCGCGTCCCTTTCACCATGGACGAAGAACCGCATATTCTCCTCTCTCCCAATGTCAAGGGCCAAGGTGGAACCCGGCATACCACGCAGACGTACAAGCACACTTCTGGGTCCGTAATCGGCGTGTCGCGTCTGGAATCGAGATGGCAGCCCGAGCGGCCACGACGCTTTTGACGCCCGTAATTCGGCGTGTCGATGTCGAATAAATTATACGCTGCACAGTCAGGAGCCCACGTTTTTGACGCTCGTAATTCGGCGTGTAGTTAATCAGTGTCCAAACCATTCGAAAATATGCCGCTCCGTTACAAAGCCCCCCCACTTTCAGAATATTATCACATAATATTCACTTACACGAGTGGCATTTTCGAAAACAAGAAAAAGAAGGCCGTTCCATGTATACATAACATTATACATCAAATAACATCGTGTACTATACGAAAAAACAAATAAACAGAGCACTACACGTCCAGGCACACAACACAAAAATTCTCCAACTTCACTGCCGAATGACCCTATATTCTGCCCAAATAATCGGCCCCCACGTTCTCGCTTCCTTTAATGTGGATGACCGTGAACTGATATTCCTGAAGCAGTAAGCTCCATCGTAGTACCCGGCCGTTCAGTTGTTTCGCATACCTGATGTAGCTGAGCGGTTGGTGGCCGGTGTGGACGATAAAGTGAACACCATACAGGAACATGGAGAATTTCTGGACCCCCCAGACCAACGCCAGACATTCGCGTTCCACTGTGCTGTAGGCGGCCTCCCGAGGCAGTAGCTTTCGGCTGGCATAAGCTACGGGGTGGAGCTTGCCCTCATAGGTTTGCATGAGCACCGCTCCCAGGCTCGTGTCCGCTGCGTCTGTCCGGAGCACGAAGGGCTGCTGTAAATCCGGAAGTCGCAATATTGGGTCCTTGGAGACTTGGTGTTTCAGTTCTTGAAATGCTTCTTCGCATGCTGGTGTCCACTTGACTGAGTTGCTTTTTCCCTTCCGGGTTAATTCCGTGAGGGGAGCGCTGATTTTGGCGTAGCTCGGGATAAATTCCCGGTAGTATCCGGTCAAACCAAGGAAGGAGCGTACCTGCCGCTTCGTTGACGGGCGTGGCGCAGCTTCGATCTTGTCCAGCGTCTTCCCCAAAGGTTGCAATATGCCTCGTCCAACTCGATGGCCCAGGAAGTCTGTCTCCTCCATGCCAAACTCGCACTTACTGGGGCGTACTGTTAATCCAGCCGCCTCGATGCGCTGGAAAAGCAGCTCCAGGGAGTTCAGATGATCTTCCCATGTTTCGGTGGCCACCAGGACATCGTCATAGTAGTGTTCCACACCCGGTACACCGTTCGCAACATTGCGCATCAATTTCGCAAACACAGCAGGGGCTGTCTTTATTCCGAAGGGCATAAAGCGGAATTGATACGGTCCAGATGTCGTCGAGAAGGCCGTCTTTGCCCTGGATTCCGCCGATAATGGGATTTGCCAGTAGCCCTTCACAAAGTCTAGTTTGGAGAAATACCTCTTGTCTCCGACTGTCGCGAAGACCGCGTCGGCCCGAGTCATGGGTTCGGCGTCGGCAACCAGAACATTGTTCAGGCGCCGAAAATCAATGCACAGCTGGTTCGTACCATCCGGCTTCTTCACCAAAATTACCGGCGAATTGTAGGGGGACTCCGATCTCTCGACAATTCCGAGCCTCTCCATTTCTCGCACCTGCTTTTCTACGCTTTCGCGCGTCGCAAAGGGGAGGGGGTACTGCTTCACGTGGACGGGGTTGTTTGGGGTTAGTTGCAGATTGCAGTAAACTCAGTCGGTTTTGCCCGCGACGTCAGAAAAGATAGGTGCGTGTTTTCTAACAACACTTTGGACCTGTCTGGTCTGTTCAACATTTAGTTTGTCTGAGAGTTTGACGTCCTTCTCCCCTTCTGATTTCCGTAGTTCGGGGGTAAGAATACTCCCATCGTCGCCCGACTCCAGAACACCGAATGTCGCATTGCACACGTTGGCTGGACGGCAGTCTCCCTCCTCGTACTTTTTTAGCAAGTTGGCGTGGAATATTTTCCTCCCGACGGCCGTATCGATGATATAGTCGGCCTCCCCTCTCTTCTCCCTGACCTCAAAACGACCCTTCCACTGCAGGAGCAGCTTGTTGTTGTCGGTAGGGAGCAAGATCAATACCCTGTCTCCAGGGTGAAACTGTCCTTCCTTTGCCTTGCGGTTGTAAAGTTTCGCGTATCGTGCCCCTGCCTTCTCCAACTCCTCGTGTGCCATCCGGCAAGTTTCCTCCAGTCGGTTCCGAAGGTCGAAGACATGCTGATAGGTCGTCTTTACTTCATCGCTGAGTTCGGTATTCGTCCACAGTTCCTTCAAGATCACCAAGGGGCCTCTCATATGTCGGCCGTATAATAATTCAAAAGGCGAAAAGCCCATACTGGCCTGGGGGACTTCCCTGTAGGCGAAAAGGAGAGGCGCCAGGTAGCGGTCTCAATCTCTCGGCTTTTCTGCGCACATCATCAACAACATCAACTTCAAAGTTGCGTTGAACTTTTCCACCATGCCATTGGCCATGGGATGGTACGGGGTGGTGTGGAGCTGGCGCACGGCAAGAAGCCGAGCTACTGCCTTCATTAGGTCTGACGTGAAATTCGTGCCTCGATCACTCAGCACTTCGTTGGGGACGCCAAATCGGGAGAACATCTCGACCAAGACCTCGGCCACTCGTTCTGTCTCTATGCTGGGTCTCTATGGCAGCCCGAGCGGCCACGACGCTTTTGACGCCCGCAATTCGGCGTGTCGATGTCGAATAAATTATACGCTGCAAAGTCAGGAGCCCACATTTTTGACGCTCGTAATTCGGCGTGTAGTTAATCAGCGTCCAAACCATTCGAAAATATGCCGTTCCGTGACACCGTCGCTACTGAACAACAAGAGCAAGTAGAGGGCACTGTAGCCATGACGAACCGTGAGTAAGAGAGCCCACCTGATCCGGGAGCGGCCTCCATCCCCCCTGAACAGGAAGACATGGACGCCCATACCGGGCTCGCTAACTTGCAGGCGGGGAAACGCCCGCGCGACCAGACCAATAGCCTGGCTATGATGCAGGACAGCAGCGCCGGAGACGAGCCACCGCCCAAAACGCCAGGTATGAGGAGACCAACCTTGAAGCTGCGGCCGAACATTACGGCCGATGCACGGCAGGCGGGTAAACCGCCTCCGTAGTTCTGTACTGTGTTTAGCTTGAGGCGGGTTGGGGGGTTGGTGAGTGCAATGGCCGTCACCCTGAGCGCTAATCTTTTGGATATGTGACAGGAACGAGGGCCCAAGTTGCATGTGAGTGTTGCTTTCGAGAGGTCGGGTTGTGTTCCCTTTTGTGGCATTCGACGCGGTTATCGGCACGTCATTATGAACACTCGTCCTTGCGTAAATGTGATGGGCACCATTCTACCATGTAGTCATGGCAGCTAATATCGAAGGAGCACTACGTGTAGCCACGTTAAATGTACGAGGGCTCGGTGCAAGAAGGCGGCAATGTCAGCTAAGTCGCCTACTCTTAGATAATGACTTGCATCTTCTGGGAATCCAAGAAACGTAAATAGAGAGCCAAGAACTAACCGACAGAATGGCGTCCAATTTTCGTGCGCACTTTGACGCGTTTGTTTCTCACGCTGTTGGTGGATCAGGTGGTTGCACTGTATTCATTCGAAGAAACTTTGGCCTTTGTGTGCAGGCAGTGTTTACGTGTGAAGGTGGGCGCCTTTTAGTGGCTGATTTTTGTTTTTGCGATAAGGATTTCCTTGTCATTTGTGTCTACGCACCGAATCTTAAAACAGACCGGCGATCCTTCTTTGAGCGTCTTGAAGAGTACGTAAACTGTGACAAGGTGGTAATACTGCTGGGCGATTTTAACTGTGTATGCACTGCTGACGACCGCGCAAAATTTTCACACGTACGCGATAAGAGTGCTGAATTGCTAAATTCAGTGGTGCACGATTACGACTTGGAAGATATCGGTAGTGTCTTCGCGAGTGGTACTCACCCGCAGTTTACCCACTTCCAGCGTGATAGCCACGCTCGGCTAGATAGATTATATGTGTCAGCCGAATTGGTGCCCTTGTGTAGTGAATATGATGTGCAACCCATTGTATATAGCGATCACTGCTTGGTAACTGCCACCTTTGGGAAAAGACAGATCAAACAAACCTTTAACTGGCACCTCTGGAATGTGAACGTGCAGTTGTTGGATGACGATGGTTTCGTTGATGCTGTTGTGAAGGAACTAGAAAGCCTGATTTCAGTCGAATTAGCAAGCTTCGCCATTAAATGGGAAGAATTTAAACAGTTGGGAAGACAAGCTGGAGACCTTTTCTCGATTGAATTGGTTAAGGTTGCCTACACAGTACCTGGGGGTGCCTCTCCGGTGTTACCGTGAGCCTGAACCGTACTGGCTCGACCAAGTTTCGAGAGCAAAGGAAAAGGCTGACGGCTGGAGAGGCAAGCAATTGTCAATGTTTTCTAGAGCCACTGTTTGCAACCTTTTTTTAGTTTCCAAGATATGGTATGTTATGAATGAGTTGTGTGCTGCGCGGGTAAGCGTACAAAAAATTCACCGCATTTTCGCCACTTTCATTTGGGCCTCTACCTTGGATAGGACGAGTCGAACAAATTTGTTTTTCCCGGTCAAGAAAGGTGGGCTTGGTCTGGTTCACTTGTTTTGGCGACAAATTGTGTCACGCTTTTTCGTTTCTGCGGGATCAAAATGATCTTTTTCTTCGAACACTAATTCAACTACGGCTGAGTAGACTTCTTCCGGGAATTGTTGTTTCGTCGGCTCAGAACATGCCGGGAACCGTGACTGGGTACCTGCATGAAGTGGTGCTGGCGTATAGGATGTTGAATGTGCGTTTTTCGCTGCAGTATCTGTCCACCGTTTGAAAAAAAAAATTGTACAGAGATCTTGTGGACACGATGCTGCCTGTACCTTTGTACCGTTCGCCACACCGTGGAGGCATCGGACAGGACGTTCTAAAAAGAGTCAAGAAAATGCCAGTACGGCCATCAACTAAGTCTTTCTTTTTCAAATTACATACAAACACACTTCCCGTTAAGACCTGGCTTCATAGCAAGGGTATTTTCATCCCCTGGACAACCGACTGCTTTTTATGTAAAAAACCAGAAACAATAGAACATGTTTTCCTAGATTGCTGGGACCCGATCTTTCACTGGGACGTGCTGCAGAGAATGCTGAAGAAACAGTTACCTCTGGACCCGTATGGAATACGCTTCTTGCCAATAGATACCTCAGAGGAAGTACCGTATGACCTCATTATTGTCCAGGGCCTCCACGCGATGTGGAAAACTCGCATGCAATTTGAGCATGCAGACATCGTTGTGAAACCGGTGCGAGAACACTTCATTGCGAGTGTTGTTTACGTGAGAGACGCGTACAAAGTACTGCTTGATCCACCACAATGGATGTCTGTACTGGATGAACTGGTGTCACTGAAAAGATTTTTGTGCTGTGCTAGCCAAAGTGTGGCTGGCACGTTTTATCCTTTGTAACTCTTGAGTTTGTACGTCGAAGACGGCAATAAAGAAAGAAAAAGCCCGGCTAGCTAGCTCAGTTGTTTAGAGCGTCGTGCTAATAACGCGAAAGGTCGTAGGTTCGATCCCTGCGCAGGCCACGCGTTTCTTTTTGTGCGCGCTCCAATGGCTCCCATGCTTATTATCTTTTTTTTTTCTTTTTGAATGCATAGACCGATCTCTCATATTTCGCCGTGACCGTCCACGCGCACCTAAAGTGACTCATCGTTGTCGTTTAATTGAGGCAGCCGTCGTCCTCGCCCGGCCTGCTAGCTCAGTCGGTTAGAGCGTCGTGCTAATAACGCGAAGGTCGTAGGTTCGATCCCTGCGCAGGCCACGCCTTTCTTTTTGTGCGCGCTCCAATGGCTCCCATGCTTATCTTTTTTTTCCTTTTTGAATGCATAGACCGATCTCTCATATTTCGCCGTGACCGTCCACGCGCACCTAAAGTGACTCATCGTTGTCGTTTAATTGAGGCAGCCGTTGTCCTCGCCCGGCCTGCTAGCTCAGTCGTTTAGAGCGTCGTGCTAATAACGCGAAGGTCGTAGGTTCGATCCCTGCGCAGGCCACGCGTTTCTTTTTGTGCGCGCTCCAATGGCTCCCATGCTTATTATCTTTTTTTTCCCTTTTTGAATGCATAGACCGCTCTCATATTTCGCCGTGACCGTTCACGCGCACATAAAGTGACTCATCGTTGTCGTTTAATTGAGGCAGCCGTTGTCCTCGCCCGGCCTGCTAGCTCAGTCGGTTAGAGCGTCGTGCTAATAACGCGAAGGTCGTAGGTTCGATCCCTGCGCAGGCCACGCGTTTCTTTTTGTGCGCGCTCCAATGGCTCCCATGCATATTATCTTTTTTTTCCCTTTTTCAATGCATGGACCACTCTCATATTTCGCCGTGACCGTCCACGCGCACCTAAAGTGACTCATCGTTGTCGTTTAATTGAGGCAGCCGTTGTCCTCGCCCGGCCTGCTAGCTCAGTCGTTTAGAGCGTCGTGCTAATAACGCGAAGGTCGTAGGTTCGATCCCTGCGCAGGCCACGCGGTTCTTTTTGTGCGCGCTCCAATGGCTCCCATGCTTATTATCTTTTTTTCCCTTTTTGAATGCATAGACCGCTCTCATATTTCGCCGTGACCGTTCACGCGCACATAAAGTGACTCATCGTTGTCGTTTAATTGAGGCAGCCGTTGTCCTCGCCCGGCCTGCTAGCTCAGTCGGTTAGAGCGTCGTGCTAATAACGCGAAGGTCGTAGGTTCGATCCCTGCGCAGGCCACGCGGTTCTTTTTGTGCGCGCTCCAATGGCTCCCATGCTTATTATCTTTTTTTTCCCTTTTTGAATGCATAGACCGCTCTCATATTTCGCCGTGACCGTTCACGCGCACATAAAGTGACTCATCGTTGTCGTTTAATTGAGGCAGCCGTTGTCCTCGCCCGGCCTGCTAGCTCAGTCGGTTAGAGCGTCGTGCTAATAACGCGAAGGTCGTAGGTTCGATCCCTGCGCAGGCCACGCGTTTCTTTTTGTGCGCGCTCCAATGGGTCCCATGCTTATTACCTTTTTTTCCCTTTTTGAATGCATAGACCACTCTCATATTTCGCCGTGACCGTTCACGCGCACATAAAGTGACTCATCGTTGTCGTTTAATTGAGGCAGCCGTTGTCCTCGCCCGGCCTGCTAGCTCAGTCGGTTAGAGCGTCGTGCTAATAACGCGAAGGTCGTAGGTTCGATCCCTGCGCAGGCCACGCGTTTATTTTTGTGCGCGCTCAAATGGCTCCCATGCATATTATCTTTTTTTTCCCTTTTTCAATGCATGGACCACTCTCATATTTCGCCGTGACCGTTCACGCGCACATAAAGTGACTCATAGTTGTCTTTTAATTGAGGCAGCCGTTGTCCTCGCCCGGCCTGCTAGCTCAGTCGGTTAGAGCGTCGTGCTAATAACGCGAAGGTCGTAGGTTCGATCCCTGCGCAGGCCACGCGTTTCTTTTGGTGCGCGCTCCAATGGCTCCCATGCTTATTATCTTTTTTTTTCTTTTTGAATGCATGGACCACTCTCATATTTCGCCGTGACCGTTCATGCGCACATAAAGTGACTCATCGTTGTCGTTTAATTGAGGCAGCCGTTGTCCTCGCCCGGCCTGCTAGCTCAGTCGGTTAGAGCGTCGTGCTAATAACGCGAAGGTCGTAGGTTCGATCCCTGCGCAGGCCACGCGTTTCTTTTTGTGCGCGCTCCAATGGCTCCCATGCTTATTATCTTTTTTTTCCCTTTTTGAATGCATAGACCGCTCTCATATTTCGCCGTGACCGTCCACGCGCACATAAAGTGACTCATCGTTGTCGTTTAATTGAGGCAGCCGTTGTCCTCGCCCGGCCTGCTAGCTCAGTCGGTTAGAGCGTCGTGCTAATAACGCGAAGGTCGTAGGTTCGATCCCTGCGCAGGCCACGCGTTTCTTTTTGTGCGCGCTCCAATGGCTCCCATGCTTATTATCTTTTTTTTCCCTTTTTGAATGCATAGACCGCTCTCATATTTCGCCGTGACCGTCCACGCGCACATAAAGTGACTCATAGTTGTCGTTTAATTGAGGCAGCCGTTGTCCTCGCCCGGCCTGCTAGCTCAGTCATTCTGCAGGCCCCGGAAACTCCGCTGGTTTTTTGTCCACGCGAATTGCAGCGCCATCCATGAGATGGATGCGGAACTAAAATCGCTTTACCTTTTTTTTTTTCTTGTCAACCCTCTCTCACCTTTGTCGTCTCTCTCTCGCCTTCAACTATCGGCGGCGCGGCCCGCGCTCGTCGTCGGCCGTGCTGATAACGGCCAAAACGGCAGAAATTTTTTTCTGGCATTATACGGTCAGTTTTTCGCCTCCGGTGCTAGCAGTGTGGTCCCTGTGGTAACCTACCGTTGCACGTTTGTCGGCTTTTTTTTTCGCCATGTCTCGCAGCTGTCGCTGCTCGTGTGTGGTTCAGTGGTGTACGAACACATGAAGACGAAGTGAGCCATGCGACTTGAAATTGTACCGCATCCCTAAAGACAACAGGTGAGCACCGTTCTGTTTACTTCCCGGTTTTTATTTGTGATAGTAATTGTGCGCAGCCGCACATGGCTGTCAGGTGGTGAGGCAGCAGTTGGCTGATTTGAAAACACCACAACGATGCAGTAAATCGTTATGCCAACAAGCAGCGAACATAAAGCTCCTGATAAATATAGTACCACCTGTGCCTATCGCAAGGAACACGTGTGTAGGTGTGCGCGTTGCACTTATTTCTATCTAATTGGCCGCAATCGTTTAAAAATGCATTTCTGAGAATTAAGGTTGACATGTCACAACTAGCACTCTGCCGCGATGCGAAACGAGTTCTGGTTTGTATGATTCAACTGCGATGTTATAATTTATTATCTTCACCGTTCTTCAGGATGGAAGCGTTGTTAACCTACGCTGGAAGGATGGACCTAATGGCTTTGCCCAGATACAAGTCAACAACCGCAGATAATGCTCGGTGCACTTCACGGAGGTGGATTTTATGGACCGAGCGAGAAGCAGGCCATGAGAAGCTATTCTGCGCATTGGCTATTCGATCAATTACAATAAATGTTTTTTACATGTGCGTACATGAAACACCATCCACGTTTTGGTGCATTATATAGTGTGTTGCACTGTCTGCTCCAATTCTGGTTTTCGCAAACGAACACAATAAAGTGAATCCAAAGAACTATAATGTTGTAAGTGCAATTATTGTTTAAATATAATTTGGGCACATGCTTGCTTGATACTAATAATGAACGGGACTGCGTGCATGAAAACGCAAAAAGAATCAACTGCGCACAAGCACGCAGCACGAATGCACGAATGGCACGGCCGGACAAGAGAGGAGCGCGGAGCGCGCGGTTCGGTCCGGCGGCGCGTCTGATAACGCCCGCGACAAAAAAAAAAAAAAAAAAGAAAAGAAAAGCGCGCCGCGGACAGCTAAAGAAATAAAAAAAAAGAGCATTGCGCATGGCATGAGGGGAGGGTGAGGCGAGGCTTGCGAGGAGGCATAGAAAAGTCAAGAGGGAAAGGAGAAAAAAGCGGAACAACGTTATCATAAAAAAGAGAGAAAAAAAGTGATATAGCGAAAGGGGAGGGTAAAAAAAATCGCGCCGCTTTTCTTTCTTTTTTGCTTTTTTTCCGCCACCGTAGTACCGTCATCCATCCGCTAGGGCCTAACTGAAGCGCGCGTTGGCGCTAGCGTCGACTGAGCGTCTGCTATAAAAGAACCAATGGGAGGTATAGGAAGATTCACCCTCCTGATTCTGCTTCCGGTAGCCGAGCTGAGCGGTCAGCACAGTCATGGGCTCCAATGGAGCGGCGACAGCGGCCCTAGTTGGCCGCGGAAACAGGGTGAACTGCGAAGACGACACAGGCTGTCAGATTATTTTGCCTCCCCTGCCAAAAGGACGCGTGGTGCTGAACACCGTGTTTTTGCACGGTGACGTGCGAGCCAGACCCTACAGACCTGAGGATTTTCGGGACGTTCTCGGCCCAACAGGACTGCTGCCGGAGGTGCTTGCCCTTGGGGCTTACCAGATCAACCACGTCTGGGCGGTGACCATGAACAACGCCGACGCCACGAAACGGCTGCTGGACGTCAAGGAGCTCAAGGTAAAGGGCCGGCGCTGCATCGTAGTTGACCCCCAAGACCAGCAGGTACGGCTGCGTCTTCATTGGCTAATAAACGGTGTGGCTGATGAAGATGTGATAACGGCGCTGGCGGCCTTTGGAAAGGTCGTTCAGGTCACCCGAGAGCGATGGCGGGTACAAGGAATCAGCGACAAGGGGACGACTACCCGCTCCGTGTTGCTCAAGCTCAAGAGCGGCGTGAAGCTGGAAGACATCCCACACCAAATCAGAGTCGCTGGTGAACTGGCGCTTGTTGTCGTGCCTGGCCGCCCAATGCAGCGCTTACGCTGCCATGGCTGTGGTCATATACGTCGGGAGTGCAAGGTCCCTCGGTGCTCGCAATGCGGCAGGTTTGGTCACTCGGAATACCAGTGCATACGCACGTACGCTTCTGCGACCGGGCCGGCCGAGGGTGACGACGCCGCGCAGTTGGTGATGGATTTCGCCGAGGCCGAGGACGCGGCAAAAGGGGCAGGAGACCAGGCAATCCCAAGTGCGGCAGACGGTTCGCTTGCACCGGCTGTCGAGGCGGTGGCACCAGTGGATAGCAAGGCTACCGAGGGAGGGGCAGAAGATACAGCAGGGAAGACTAAGGAAGAAAGCACAAGCAACTCAGTGGATGCATGTGTGCCAATGCAGACAGTGGAAGACCCGTCGGAAAAGAACGACGCAACGGGCAGCAACGTCGGAGCCTCTGTCAAACGTCCTCTTGAACAGCTTGCAGGCAGCAAGGCAGCGAACCAAGGAAGTAGCGAGGACGGGCCGCCTTCGATGACACCTGTGGGCAGGCGCAGCAGCTACAAGCCACGTCCCAACATTGATACGGCGGAAAAAAAGACTGACAACAAGCCACCACCGCTCTCCAGTGGCACCAGTCCTCCGGGTGGGCCTGGGGGCGTCTAGCGGAGCGCTAGACGCTAAGGGTAACCACCATGCTCCGGGCCCAATCTCATTTCACTAGACAGCCATGGCTACCAACCCGACGCTTAGATTGGCGACGCTAAACGTTCGAGGTCTGGCCGCCAAGCGAAAGCAGAGCCAAGTGTGCAGGCTCCTGGTGGACCATGACCTTGACGTGTTAGCAGTGCAAGAGACAAAAGTGGATGGTGTCGAGGAGACACGGAGCATGGTGCAGCGGTTTACGTCGCGGTATTACGCGATAGTGAGCCACGCCATAGGGGCGTCGGCGGGTTGCGTATTGTTTATTAAGAAATCGGGTCTCGCGGTGCAAGGTATTTTTTCATGTTCATCCGGCCGGTTAGTTTCGTGCGATTTTGTATTGAGTGGGCTTGAATGGCGTGTGGTGTGCATTTATGCGCCAAATGTGCCAGAAGATCGGTCGCATTTTTTTTTCAAAGTTAAAGGAGCACATGTCTTCTGATAAGCATAGGGTACTGTTAGGTGATTTTAATTGTGTTCTCAATGCCAGAGATAGGTCAAATCGAGGCCTAAAGAGCGATAAAGTTCGGGACATTTTGGTCGAGATAATTACTGAATGGGAATTGGAGGACGTGGCTGACTACATGATGGGGACGCGAGATGTGCGTTTCACGCACTTTCAGGGAAACAGCCATGCGCGTTTAGATCTCATTTACGTGTCGCTTCTAGTAATACCGATGTGCAACAGTTACAATCTCTGTCCTATTTCCTTCAATGATCATTGTCTAGTTAAATGTGACATAGGAAGAAAGACAAAAGGCTGTGGCTTCTCTTGGGAACTGTGGAAAATGAATTGAAACTAACCACTGATGAAAGTTTCGTAGCAGAAGTGTTGGAGTGCATCGCAGAATCTCTTCTGAACGGTGAGGGTAAAGTTTCAGAACGATGGGAAGAGTTTAAACAACGGATTAAAATAAAACCCATCGATCGTACCGTCACACTAAATTATGAAGCAAAAAAATCGCAGCATATCCACGGGGTGAATGATGATGTGTGGGCGAAGCTCTGGAGGGAATCATCGGATCTCCCGCTTAAGGGGACGCTAGCACAAACGCGTTAGAGACGTGCAGTACTCTCTAGTAAGGGGGAGCGGCCACAGCGTCTTACGCAGCCATTTACACATGCCGGAACGTGCACCGCGTTTGCCTACGCCATCACATGACTGCTGAGAGAGTATACCCCCCGTATTCATAAACGCTCCTCGACTTGAACTTCACTTGCCACCGCCTTGGGCAGCGCGTTCGAAACGCGTTGAAGGTAAGGCGGAGAGGCCACAGCGTCTTACACCAGCTTCTTACACGGGCCGTAACGCGCTAGCACAAACGCGTTAGAAACGCGCTAGAAACGCGGCCTTTCGTTAATGTTGGGTATTTATTGCCATCGTGGTGCTTGTGTCTATGTGTGCTTCGTGGCGTAGTGGGCTAACGCCGCGCGCTCGGAAGCGAGGGGTCCCTGGTTCGATTCCGCGCTACGGACACAACTTCGGAATTTTTTTTCTCATTTTTCTCAGACTGGTTACACACTACTACTACGACGAGGGACGAACGGGTGCCGCCTTAAGGAGCTTCGCCTCTAAAAAGAAAGAAAAATAACTAAGAACAACTTTGGAAAAGTTGACAGAACTGGAGTGCCAAGAGCCGGGAGCATTCAAAAGTGATATACAATATGTCAAACAGCAACTTGAACTGCATGACGAGGAACGTTATCGCGGCGCGATTGTTCGTGCTAGAGCCGAGTCCTTTGCTTTGGGGGAGACACCCACGAAAAGGGCGCAATTGGACTGGAAAAGGCGCACGCACGGCGCAATCAGATTGACGTGACCAAAGCGGGCGGTCACGAAGTTACAGGTACCGATAGCATAGCACATGTGTTCTTTCAGCACTATGAGGATCTATTTGCACATAGGCAGGTAGACCTGGAACGCTTTAAAACGAATTTTTTAGCAAGCATGCCTCAACTGAGTGATGAAACGAAAGCTGCATGAGAAGCGCCGATAACTGATTTTGAAGTGGAACGCGCGATTGATAACTTGAATCCCGGCAAATCGCCTGGCCCTGATGTGCTTTGCGCTGCGTGGTACAAGCGGTTTAAAAAGGAATTGTCAGAAGTACTCGCAGCAGTTTTTAACGAAGCGTACGATGGTAAGGTATTACCACCGTCTTTCAGTGAATCCCACGCGGTGCTGGTTCCGAAGTCAGAGGATGAGGACAAGCTGAAGCAAGTAACATCATATAGACCAATAGCACTCACAAATGTGGACTACAAGGTTTTAATGAAAGTTCTAGCTGCTAGACTTCAGACAGTTATTAAAGACATAGTCGGTCCACACCAAACATGCGGAATTAAGGGTCGCACTATAGCTACGAATGTTCACAAGATGCGGTCCGTTCTAGAGTGTTGCGATTCCCTGGAAGCTTGTGTGGCCGTACTCCAGTTGGACCTGGAGAAGGCATTTGATTGTGGAGCGCATGTTATTTTGTTTACCATATTAGAACACATTAATGTCGGGTGCATCATCATGGATGGTGTAGCTCTGGCATATCGGAATTGCTCTAGCAGACTAATTATTAACAAAGCATTGGGGGCCCCCATCAAAATCCAGCGTTCCGTGCGCCAGGGCTGCCCCATAAGTCCACTTCTTTTCTGCATTTATATGGAAACGTTATGTTTGTCAGTATGGTATGGTATGATAAACTTTATTCAGGTCCTGAA
Organism: Dermacentor silvarum; assembly: GCF_013339745.2. Taxonomy (NCBI): domain Eukaryota; kingdom Metazoa; phylum Arthropoda; class Arachnida; order Ixodida; family Ixodidae; genus Dermacentor; species Dermacentor silvarum. The sequence continues at coordinate 158,463,157 of NC_051158.1, read as the reverse complement.
GATCAACCCTTAGGATGACGCAGGCGGCTCCCACGTCGGGACAAAAGTTATGGTGAGGCATGAAAAAATAAAATAAAAGAAAAGCCTCGCCTGTACCGTCGGGACAGTAAGGTTTAACCTTACCGCCGTGTCATGGGCCTTCTGGACGGCCTGTACTTGATCTAAAAGCACTCCACTGTGAAGCACTCGCCGCCACCATTCTCTTTCCTTGTCGCAGTCTGTGAAAGCCACAGGACGTTGCCAAAGCATATGATCCAAAGTAATGCTGCCATTACACTTCTCGCAATCGATTGGTACCTCTCTTTCTGGATATAGCTTGTTAATAAAGTTTGGACTAGGATAAGTTCTTGTCTGTAACAATCTCAGAGTCACCGCTTGAGCTCTATTGAGCTTAGCATGTGGCACTGGGAATTCCCTTCTGTTCATGTAATAATGCTTCGTGACTCCATTATATGTAAGTAATCGGTCCCTGTTCTCCTCCAGCATATTATTGGGGTCCTGGTCGCGTAGTGCACGGATAGTAAGTCCTCGTGCAGCTGCGGTAGCCACCTCGTTCAAATTCCTCTGAGATGGATCGACAGACCCCATGTGTGCAGGAAACCAGCGGATTTCGATCTCTTGGCTGTCCATCTCACCGATCCGCTGGGCAGATATTTTGGTTACAAAGCCTTTGGTAAAATGTCTAATAGTCATCTTAGAGTCACTGTAAATTCGCGTCCACTTATTATTCCTTAAAGCCAATGCTATCGCTACTTGTTCTGCCACGGTCGCTTCTTTAGTCATGATTGTAATGGCATCCCGAGTGAGTCCATCTGCATCTACTACTACTGCCGTAAAGGCTTTCTTTCCTCTGACCCATGCAGCATCTACAAAAGCCGCATGTTCTCTGTCCTGTTCTATCTCCTGCAGGAGAGCTTTGGCCCTTGCCTTTCTTCTTTCCAGGTTGTGCACCGGGTGATTATTTCTGGGAAAAGGAGTCGTCTTGATGATCTTTCTTACGCTATATTTTACTTCTGCTGTGTCTTCTGAATTTTCTGATTCGCTTGGGTACCACCTTAGCTCTTCGAGTATTGCTCTACCTGACCTTGTTTCGGAAAGCCTCTCTCTGTGGGCAATTTGCTGAGCTTCAATTATTTCGTCTATTGTGTTGTGGAGCCCTAGTTTCATTAATTTGTCATCCGGTGTGCTAACCGGCAATCCCACTGTTGTTTTGACCAGCCTTTTAATGAATCTGTTCAACTTCTTTAGTTCTGTCTGTGTCTATCTAAGCATCCCTGCTACATATGAGAAGTGACACAAGGCGAAAGCATGGACCAGTCTCATGGCGCTCTCCTCTCCCAACCCTCTGTGTCTATTAGTGATTCTCCTTAGCAGTCTTATTACCTCCTCAGTCTTGCTTGGGATGTTTTGTATTGCTTTTTCCGTTTGCCCCGTTTGCCTCCAGGAATAACCCTAAGACTAATGGATTCGACTTGCTTAATAGTTTTGCCTGCCTTCGTGGTTAGTACTAACCTGGGTTCTTCCTCGGGAACATATCCCCTCGGTTTTCTACCCCTTTTCCTGTTACTGAGTACTAGGAGTTCAGGCTTCTCAGCAGAGCATTTCAGTCCCATGTCTTCTAAAATGGACTCTACCTTATAAATGCTCTCCTGAAGTCGGCTTTCCGCCTGTCCTATACTTCCTTCAGCGTTCCATATTGTCACATCGTCTGCATAAATGGTAAAGTTAATACTTGAAAATAATTCTATTACCGGTTTTCGTTTACAATCGTCAGAGGTGAAATTGCTCGCATATGCAGATGATGTTGCAGTGTGTTGTATCGATTATGAAAGCATCGAAGAGTCCATTAGAGCTGTCAAAGTTTTCAGCGACGTTACAGGAAGACGGGTAAACTGGGGAAAGTGCCTGGGATTTTGGCACGGAGTGTGGCCGTCGACCCCGGACATTTTGCCAACGTCGTGTGGCAGAGGACGCCTGTGAAGTACCTCGGTGTGCCACTTCAGTCCTACAAAAAAAAATAATGACTACTGGCAGCAACGAGCAGACCTCTTACGTGAAAAGGCGAATGCTTGGAGGGCTAATTATCTCTCCATGTTTGCGAGGGCTACCGTATGTAACATGTTTTTGTGGCTAAATTATGGTATGTGATTGAATTTACGTACTGTTCTAGGGTAAATGTGCAGAAATTGCATAGGGTTTTTGCGATCTTTGTGTGGGGATCTACCTGGGAAAGGTGCAGTCGCACAAATTTGTTCAGAAGAGTAAAGTGTGGGGGGACTTGGAATGGCACATTTCTTTCTCAAACAGTTAGTGAACCGGTTTTTCTTTTTTCGCGAGGTAAGCGACTCATTCCTGCAAACGGTGTGCCAGGCAAGATTAGGGCGCTGTTACCCGACTATGTTATTAGCACCCATGTCATGTCGGGTACGGTGCAGGGTTACTTTCGGGAAGTAGTATCAAGTGTGCGATTTTTATGCGTTCGGTTTTCTAATGATTATTTGTATTCTGTTACAAAGAGAAAATTGTATAAAGACATACGTGACATAGCGTTGCCAATTCCCTTGTACAGAGCCATATACAGTGCAGGCCAGGGTCAGAATGTCCTGAAAAGAGTTAAAAGAATGCAAGTAGCGCCAAGTGCGAAATCTTTCTTTTTCAAACTGCATACCGGGACGCTTCCAGTAAGAACTTTCCTTGAGGAGCGTGAGTTTTACATGCCATGGGGTTCTCACTGTTTTATTTGCAAACAATCGGAAACAATCGATCACGTTTTTCTTCATTGTTGGGAGGGGTTTTTTGGGGGGGATGTGTTGCAGCGGACAATGAAAAAGGAATTCCCGCTAGATACGCACGGCATCAGGTACCTTGCAATAGACAACGAAGAAGGAGTACCTTTTCATCTGATTATGTTGACTGGCCTGCACAGTATATGGCGCTCACGAATGGCTGGCTTCTACTGTGAACCAGATAGATGACCGGCAAGGCTGTACTTTCGAGAGAGCATGGCTTGTTTAATAGAAGTAGAAAAACAAAAGAATGGGCTTCCCCCTGGATTGCCAGCGTGGAACCCTTGGCGACACTAAAGGAATTTTACATGACATCACCGGTCACCACGCGACTGACGGCATTATGTGCATTACAATAACAACCTTTATTGTAACCTTGTTTTGACGTCTCATTTGTGATGTGTGCTACGTGTTTTGTTGTTGAAAAACCGGCAATAAAGAAAAAAAAGGGCGTGCTAGCTCAGTCGGTTAGAGCGTCGTGCTAATAACGCGAAGGTCGTAGGTTCGATCCCTGCGCAGGCCACGTGTTTCTTTTTGCGCGCACTCCACTGGCTCCCATGCTTATTGTTCTCTTTTTTTTTCCTTTTTGTATGCATAGACCGATCTCTCAGATTTCGCCGTGACCGTCCACGCGCACATAAAGTGACTCATCGTTCTCGTTTAGTTGAGGCAGCCGTTCTCCTCGCCCGGCCTGCTAGCTCTGTCAGTCGTTCTGCTTCGGGCCACCGAGCGTGACGGTTCGTGGGATCATGGCCTCTTCAAGGGCAGCGACTGCGGTTACTTTTGGCCGCGGAAACAGGTAGAGCAACGACTAAGAAGTGGAATACCAGTTTATTTTGCCTCAACTGTCAAAAGGACGAATAGTGAATAACACCGTGTTTCTGCATGGTGATGTAAGAGCGAGGCCTTACAAGGTCGAAGATTTTAGGGATGCCCTAACGCCTACGAGCCTGCTGCCGCAAATTGTGTGCCTCGGGGCCTACCAAGTTAATCATGTGTGGGCGGTGACCCTCAGTGACGCAGCTGCAACGAAGCGCCCACTGGCCTTGAACGAACTTCAGGTGAAAGGGCGGCGATGTGTGATGGTCGACCCTCAGGATCAGCAGGTGAAGCTCAGACTTCACTGGCTGCTGCACGGTGTGGCCGAGGAAGACGTCCGGACTGCATTGGCGGCCTTCGGCAAGGTAGAAGAGGTGAGTCGAGAGAAGTGGCGTGTCCAAGGGGTCGCAGACAAATGTTCCTTCACGAGGACTGTTCTTCTCAAGCTGAAGAGCTGCCTGAAAGTGGAAGATATTCCTCACCAGATACGTGTTGCCGGAGAGTTGGCCTTGGTGGTGGTACCCGGTCGGCCGATGCAGTGCCTCCGCTGCCAAGGCACTGGGCACGTGCGGCGGGAGTGTAAGGTGCCACGCTGCTCCCGGTGCCGACGTTACGGGCACATTGACACCGAATGCGTCAAGACCTACGCTACCGCGACAGGCCCAGCCGCGAGTCAAGAGGCAGCAGAACTCGTCATGGATGTGGTCGAGACCGAAGACGCTGCTAAGGGAGCCGGAGACCTTGTGCACCCAGCGACAGGTGCCGGGTCGCTACCGTAGGGCGTTGACGCCAAGGGAAATGAAACTACGGAGCAAGTGACTGCGCCGGCACGGGTCGACGCGGAAGCTGTCCATGCAAAGGAAGGCGCAAGTGAAGACGAAGGGGACGACGACGATGCAGCGATGCAACAGGGCGAGGCCGCTAACGACGGTGACCGGGCTGCTAGTCTCGGAGCCACCTTCAAGCGTCCCCGTGATGAGGCCGAGGACAAGGACAACGCGGCAACCAGCTCCAGTGATGGGCCGCCGGCGAAATCGCCTCTTGGGAGGCGGTCGAGCTTCAAACCAAAGCCGAACGTTCCGTCCGACAGAAAGCATGGGGACAAAGCCCAGCAGACAAACAACGACGAGAAATCGGGCGGTCCCGGAGACGGCTAGCCGACGGCTGGTCGTGAGGGGTAAGCACCATGCTCCGGGCCTACCTCATTCTCTAGTTCATCATGGCTCCTAATCCGTCACTCAGTATTGCAACTCTAAACGTTAGAGGGCTGGCGGCTAGGCGTAGGCAGATTCAAGTCCTACGGTTGGCCACTGACCAAGACATAGACGTTCTAGCTGTCCAGGAGACCAAGGTAGACGGGGAGGAGGAGACCGGGACCATGGTGAGGCGTTTCACGACCAGATATTATGCGGTGGTGAGCGACGCGGTAGGGACGTCAGCTGGATGCATCCTGTTTATTAAGAAGTCACCCGACCTTGTAGTTGAAAGTGTATTTTCATGTCAATCGGGAAGAATAGTTGTTTGCGATTTTGTTTGTGCTGGAGTCGAATTCCGAGTTATGTGCATATATGCGCCAAATGTTGTAGAAGAGCGTGCTGTATTTTTTTCGAATCTTTTTCGGTACATTAGCCGTGAAAAGTGCATGTTTTTGTTGGGGGATTTCAACTGTGTTTTGAGGGCTCGGGATCGATCCAATAATGCCGGTATTCGAGATAAAAGCAGTCACATACTTTCTAAGTTGATTATTGGTAGTGAACTAGACGATGTATGTGACTGTCTGGAGGGGGAGCGGGAGGGGATGTACACACGATTTCAAGGCAGTAGTCATGCGCGGTTAGACCGCTTGTACATGTCACAAGACATGATTCCAATGTGCCACAGTTATTCTGTCGCACCTGTGTCGTTCTCAGATCACTGCTTGGTGAAGTGTCACATAGGTATGAAGAAGAAGGAATCATCTTTTAACTGGGACCTATGGAAAATGAATGCCTTACTACTAAAAGACGAGGCATTTGTAGAGGCAATACATGAGGCCGTTATGGAAGTATGCGATGAAAGTACTGAAACTATAGCAGAGAAATGGGAATGGTTCAAACAAAAGGTAAAAATGAAAGCAATAGAAAGGTCGAGCTGCTTAAAGTTTGAGAGGGAAATGAAAGAACGAGACTTACGAAAGATACTTAATCAGCTGATAGCTCTGGAGTGCGAAGAGCCAGGGGCGTATAAGCAAGATATGCGAACCATCAAAGAAAAAATCGAACAGTTGGACAAAGAACGCTATCAAGGCGCGATTGTGCGCGCAAGAGCAAATGCATTAGTAGCGGGGGAGACTCCACCCAAAAGGGCGGTTGGACTTGAAAAAGCTCATGGTCGACGTAATCATGTCGATAAGATCTCGTGGAATGGCACACTCGTCGACGATAATAAGAGCATAGGCCGAGCTTTTTTAGAGTATTACCAGTCACTGTTTGCATATCAAGAAGCCAATGTAGATGAGTTCAAAAGGGTCTTTCTCAGTCGCATGCCGCGATTGAGTGACGACACGAAGGACCGATTAGAAGGGACTATAAGAGAACACGACGTCGGAAAAGCAATAAATGATTTGAACAACGGCAAATCACCCGGACCTGACGGTCTGAGCGCGTGTTTTTATAAAGCCTTCAAGAAAGAATTGTCGCCCCTGGTAACAGACCTGTTCAACGCAGCGCATGTGAACAAAGCTTTGCCGCCTTCTTTTGCTAAAGGGCATACCATCTTGATACCTAAGAGTGACAAAGCGGATAAACTTTTGATCGTGACATCTTATAGGCCGATATCTTTAACCAATGTCGACTATAAGATTTTCATGAAGGTTTTGGCAGCCAGACTTCAAGGCGTCATCAAAGAAATAGTCGCAGACCACCAAACGTGTGGGATCCAAGGGAGGTCAATTTTTTCGAATATTCACACGATGCGGTGCGTGCTCGAGTGCTGTGACATCACTTACGATGGCGTCGCAGTGCTGCAGCTTGACCTAGAGAAAGCGTTTGACTGTGTATCTCATGATATTTTGTTTGCTATTCTGGATCACGTTAATGTAGGTGATCGAATACGAACCAAATAAAAGAAACAAGAGAAAAAGCAGACAGGTGGAAAGGCATCAACCTGTCCATTTTCGCAAGGGCAACTGTATGTAATTTGTTTTTCATTACGAAGTTGTGGTACGTCATGCAGACGTTGTTTTGCTCAAGGGTAAACGTGCAAAGGTTGCACAGAGTGTTCGCGTTTTTATCTGGGACTCTAACTGGGAAAGATGCAGCCGAACAGATCTGTTCAGGCGGGTGAAGGAAGGTGGCCTGGGCTTGGCGCATCTTTTTGTACGACAGCTTGTCAATAGATTTTTGTTTTTTCGAGATGTGCGTGATCCTTTTCTGCGTACAGTATTACAGCTCAGATTAAGAGCTGCGCTGCCGGCACTCATTGTTAGTACCAATAGTATGCTAGGAACGATCCGCGGCTATCTTAAAGAAGTAGTCGACAGTGTGCGCTTTCTTTCTGTGCGTTTTTCTTTCGATTATTTATCTGCCGTGAAAAGAAAGACATTATATAAAGATGTATGCGATATTATATTTCCAGTGCCATTGTACAGAGCTATACACAATGGAGGACCAGGACAGGATGTCCTTAAACGGGTGAAAAGAATGGAGGTGCCTACTGGGGCAAAAACATTCTTTTTTAGGCTACACACAGGAACACTGTCAGCGAAGACATTCATGGAAGAACGCGGCTTCCTTGTACCATGGGGCGCACACTGCTTGATTTGCAAGCAACCTGAAACTGTAGATCATGTGTTCCTGCATTGCTGGGAAGGGGTGTACTTCTGGGACGTCCTAAAACGGACAATCAAGAAGGAGTTTCCGTTGAATCGGCATGGGATCAGGTACTTACTGATTGAGAATAAGGACGGGGTTCCATACGACCTAATTATGCTCAGTGGCCTCCACTGTTTATGGCGGGCACGAATGGCTGGGTACCATTGCGACCCAGATGCTAGGCCTGCTCGTATTTATTTTCGAGAAAGTATGTCTCGTTTCATTGAAATTAAGAAAATACAAGATTGTGTACCCGATTGGCTGTCGAGGATAGAACCTCTGACAGTTTTAAAAGAATTTTAGTTTGACAACGCCAGTCCATGTTGGGCGGATGGCTTTCATGTTTTTCAGTATGTTCTGTAAGTGTTCTTTTTGTGATGTTTGTTTCTATACTGTGTGCATTGTATGTACATTGTCAAAGACCGGCAATAAATAAATAAATTAAAAAAAGCCTGCTAGCTCAGTCGGTTAGAGCGTCATGCTAATAACGCGTAGGTCGTAGGTTCGATCCCTGCGCAGGCCACGCGTTCCTTTTTGTGCGGACTCCAGTGGCTCCCATGCTAATTGTTCTCTTTTTTTTCTTTTTGAATGCGTAGACGGATATCTCAGATTTCGCCGTAACCGTCCACGCGCACATTAAGTGACTCATCGTTGTTGTTTATTTGAGGCAGCCGTTTCCCTCGTCCGGCCTGCTAGCTCAGTCGGTTAGAGCGTCGTGCTAATAACGCGAAGGTCGTAGGTTGGATCCCTGCGCAAGCCAGGCGTTTCGTTTTGTGTGGACTCCAGTGGCTCCCATGCTTATTGTTCTCTTTTTTTTCTTTTTGAATGCGTAGACGGATCTCTCAGATTTCGCCGTGACCGTCGACGCGCACATAGAGTGACTCATCGTTGTCCTTTAATTGAGGCAGCCGTTGCCCTCGCCCGGCCTGCTAGCTCAGTCGGTTAGAGCGTCGTGCTAATAACGCGAAGGTCGTAGGTTCGATCCCTGCGCAGGCCACGCGTTTCTTTTTGTGCGGACTCCAGTGGCTCCCATGCTTATTGTTCTCTTTTTTTTTTCTTTTTGAATGCGTAGACGGATCTCTCAGATTTCGCCGTGACCGTCGACGCGCACATAGAGTGACTCATCGTTGTCCTTTAATTGAGGCAGCCGTTGCCCTCGCCCGGCCTGCTAGCTCAGTCGGTTAGAGCGTCGTGCTAATAACGCGAAGGTCGTAGGTTCGATCCCTGCGCAGGCCACGCGTTTCTTTTTGTGCGGACTCCAGTGGCTCCCAGGCTTATTGTTCTCTCTCTTTTTTTTTTTTTGAATGCGTAGACGGATCTCTCAGATTTCACCGTGACCGTCCACGCGCACAGAAAGTGACTCATCGTTGTCGTTAAGTTGAGGCAGCCGTTGTCCTCGTCCGGCCAGCTAGCGACTATTCTGCTTCCGGCCACCGAGCGTGACGGACGTAAGATGACGGGCTCCGTAGGAGCAGCTTCAGCGGCCCAGAGCGGCCACGGTAACAGGATTTCCACCTCGGACAGCGAGTATCAAGTTGTTTTGCCGAGTTTGCCAACAGGGCGTTTTGTTGTGAACACAGTTTTTTTACATTGTGACATCAGGGCCCGCCCATACCGGGTGGAAGATTTCCGCGATGCGCTCGCCCCGTTATCGCTCCTGCCGGAAGTGGTGGCTCTCGGGACCTACCGTATGAGCCACGTTTGGGCCGTGACCTTCAAGGACGACGAAGCCGTGAAGAAGATAGTCAGCGTTGGTGAGCTGCAGGTCAAAAAGGGCCGATGCCTCGTCATTGTCCCCGCCAACCAGGATGTGCGCTTGAAAGTGCATTGGCTGCTGCACACCGTTCCTGACGAGGACGTGCGTCTTGCCTTCGCGCCGTTTGGAAAGGTCACGGACGTCGCCCGCGAGCGGTGGCGGGTGCACGTCGTGGCTGATAAGAACTCCACTACAAGACTGGTTACGCTGAAGTTGAAGCCGGGCGTAACGCTGGTCGACCTGCCACATCAGGTGAGCGCCTCCGGCGAGCTGGCTCTCGTGGTTGTGCCGGGCAGGGCCCCTCTCTGCCTGCGCTGCCGCGGAACAGGCCATATTCGTCGCGACTGCCACATTCCGTGGTGTGCTGCGTGCCGACGCTTCGGTCACGAAGAGAGTCAGTGCGAGCGGACGTACGCTAGCGTGACCGGACCCGTGAGCAACGACGACAGCTCCGCCCTACTCATGGACGAGGCGGACATGGAAGAAACATCGTCCACGGCTAAGGAAGCAGCTGGCGAGGCGGCAAAGACGGAGGTACGACTTCAGCAACAGGGACAACATGTCAATGAAGCCGTCTGCCACAGCTGTCTCCGATTCGTCGTCGGCGGGAAGTCGATCGACGGGGTAGACAAGCTGATTGGTCGTTCCGTACGCACGCGAGCATAGTGAAAAGAGTCAGAGTCGGGAGTAAACAAAAAAACAAGATATTTATCGGCTGATAAATATACACAAATCAATAAAATAAAAAACACAAGACACACTAACACACCTGAACTTAATATATCACAATGATGAAGACAATAAATACGAACAATTAACAGTAGATATAAAAATGAAACAGTGCGAGGATCAAATACACAAGAATACACTAAACACTAAAGCAAAGTTCAATAGAAGCCAAAGTTCAAAAGAAAACAAATGGTGTCATACGCTTGGCCGGGCAGCAGCAGCAAGTCCATAGACCGTGAAGTCGGTGCACAGAGCTTTCCCGAAGAAGGCTGGCGGTCCGATCTTGTCGAGGTTGATGCGAATTGCTGGGCTGGGTTTCCCGGGAGTCTAGATCCGAAGACTTCCCTCAAGCAGGTTGAGCTAACTGGAGGCGGACTACCGAGGACTTCGTTGCAGACGCTGGTTTGACGTCTCGTACGTCAACTAGTTACTTGGAGTTCCGACGCGGCTAGGCGGCCCAGGCGATACTGGACGGCGCTAGCTCCTTGACTACTTCTCCGCAGATTACAGGATCAGCTTCTAGACTAATCAGCAGGGCCCAAAACCTGCGCTTAAATAGCGTCTCCTTTCCCTAGTTCCCTATGTAGGGAAACTGCCGCTATGTAGAGTTCTCCGAATTCAGAGCTATTTGCTCCCAACAATCTTGGCCGCGTCCCTTTCACCATGGACGAAGAACCGCATATTCTCCTCTCTCCCAATGTCAAGGGCCAAGGTGGAACCCGGCATACCACGCAGACGTACAAGCACACTTCTGGGTCCGTAATCGGCGTGTCGCGTCTGGAATCGAGATGGCAGCCCGAGCGGCCACGACGCTTTTGACGACCGTAATTCGGCGTGTCGATGTCGAATAAATTATACGCTGCACAGTCAGGAGCCCACGTTTTTGACGCTCGTAATTCGGCGTGTAGTTAATCAGTGTCCAAACCATTCGAAAATATGCCGCTCCGTTACAAAGCCCCCCCCCCCCCCCCACTTTCAGAATATTATCACATAATATTCACTTACACGAGTGCCATTTTCGAAAAGAAGAAAAAGAAGGCCGTTCCATGTATACATAACATTATACATCAAATAACATCGTGTACTATACGAAAACACAAATAAACAGAGCACTACACGTCCAGGCACACAACACAAAAATTCTCCAACTTCACTGCCGAATGACCCTATATTCTGCCCAAATAATCGGCCCCCACGTTCTCGCTTCCTTTAATGTGGATGACCGTGAACTGATATTCCTGAAGCAGTAAGCTCCATCGTAGTACCCGGCCGTTCAGTTGTTTCGCTTACCTGATGTAGCTGAGCGGTTGGTGGCCGGTTTGGACGATAAAGTGAACACCATACAGGAACATGGAGAATTTCTGGACCCCCCAGACCAACGCCATACATTCGCGTTCCACTGTGCTGTAGGCGGCCTCCCGAGGCAGTAGCTTTCGGCTGGCATAAGCTACGGGGTGGAGCTTGCCCTCATAGGTTTGCATGAGCACCGCTCCCAGGCTCGTGTCCGCTGCGTCTGTCCGGAGCACGAAGGGCTGCTGTAAATCCGGAAGTCGCAATATTGGGTCCTTGGAGACTTGGTGTTTCAGTTCTTGAAATGCTTCTTCGCATGCTGGTGTCCACTTGACTGAGTTGCTTTTTCCCTTCCGGGTTAATTCCGTGAGGGGAGCGCTGATTTTGGCGTAGCTCGGGATAAATTCCCGGTAGTATCCGGTCAAACCAAGGAAGGAGCGTACCTGCCGCTTCGTTGACGGGCGTGGCGCAGCTTCGATCTTGTCCAGCGTCTTCCCCAAAGGTTGCAATATGCCTCGTCCAACTCGATGACCCAGGAAGTCTGTCTCCTCCATGCCAAACTCGCACTTACTGGGGCGTACTGTTAACCCAGCCGCCTCGATGCGCTGGAAATGCAGCTCCAGGGAGTTCAGATGATCTTCCCATGTTTCGGTGGCCACCAGGACATCGTCATAGTAGTGTTCCACACCCGGTACACTGTTCGCAACTTTGCGCATCAATTTCGCAAACACAGCAGGGGCTGTCTTTATTCCGAAGGGCATAAAGCGGAATTGATACGGTCCAGATGTCGTCGAGAAGGCCGTCTTTGCCCTGGATTCCGCCGATAATGGGATTTGCCAGTAGCCCTTCACAAAGTCTAGTTTGGAGAAATACCTCTTGTCTCCGACTGTCGCGAAGACCGCGTCGGCCTGAGTCATGGGTTCGGCGTCGGCCACCAGAACATTGTTCAGGCGCCGAAAATCAATGCACAGCTGGTTCGTACCATCCGGCTTCTTCACCAAAATTACCGGCGAATTGTAGGGGGACACCGATCTCTCGACAATTCCGAGCCTCTCCATTTCTCGCACCTGCTTTTCTACGCTTTCGCGCGTCGCAAAGGGGAGGGGGTACTGCTTCACGTGGACGGGGTTGTTTGGGGTTAGTTGCAGATTGCAGTAATCCCAGTCGGTTTTGCCCGCGACGTCAGAAAAGATAGGTGCGTGTTTTCTAACAACACTTTGGACCTGTCTGGTCTGTTCAGCATTTAGTTTGTCTGAGAGTTTGACGTCCTTCTCCCCTTCTGATTTCCGTAGTTCGGGGGTAGGAATACTCCCATCGTCGCCCGACTCCAGAACACCGAATGTCGCATTGCACACGTTGGCTGGACGGCAGTCTCTCTCCTCGTACTTTTTTAGCAAGTTGGCGTGGAATATTTTCCTCCCGACGGCCGTATCGATGATATAGTCGGCCTCCCCTCTCTTCTCCCTGACCTCAAAACGACCCTTCCACTGCAGGAGCAGCTTGTTGTTGTCGGTAGGGAGCAAGATCTATACCCTGTCTCCAGGGTGAAACTGTCCTTCCTTTGCCTTGCGGTTGTAAAGTTTCGCGTATCGTGCCCCTGCCTTCTCCAACTCCTCGTGTACCATCCGGCAAGTTTCCTCCAGTCGGTTCCGAAGGTCGAAGACATGCTGATAGGTCGTCTTTGCTTCATCGCTGAGTTCGGTATTCCTCCACAGTTCCTTCAAGATCACCAAGGGGCCTCTCATATGTCGGCCGTATAATAATTCAAAAGGCGAAAAGCCCATACTGGCCTGGGGGACTTCCCTGTAGGCGAAAAGGAGAGGCGCCAGGTAGCGGTCTCAATCTCTCGGCTTTTCTGCGCACATGCGCTTCAACATCAACTTCAATGTTCCGTTGAACTTTTCCACCATGCCATTGGCCATGGGATGGTACGGGGTGGTGTGGAGCTGGCGCACGGAAAGAAGCCGAGCTACTGCCTTCATTAGGTCTGACGTGAAATTCGTGCTTCGATCACTCAGCACTTCGTTGGGGACGCCAAATCGGGAGAACATCTCGACCAAGACCTCGGCCACTCGTTCTGTCTCTATGCTGGGTCTCTATGGCAGCCCGAGTGGCCACGACGCTTTTGACGCCCGCAATTTGGCGTGTCGATGTCGAATAAATTATACGCTGCACAATCAGGAGCCCACATTTTTGACGCTCGTAATTCGGCGTGTAGTTAATCAGCGTCCAAACCATTCGAAAATATGCCGCTCCGTGACACCGTCGCTACTGAACAACAAGAGCAAGTAGAGGGCACTGTAGCCATGACGAACCGTGAGTAAGAGAGCCCACCTGATCCGGGAGCGGCCTCCATCCCCCCTGAACAGGAAGACATGGACACCCATACCGGGCTCGCTAACTTGCAGGCGGGGAAACGCCCGCGCGACCAGACCAATAGCCTGGCTATGATGCAGGACAGCAGCAGCGGAGACGAGCCACCGCCCAAAACGCCAGGTATGAGGAGACCAACCTTGAAGCTGCGGCCGAACATTACGGCCGATGCACGGCAGGCGGGTAAACCGCCTCCGTAGTTCTGTACTGTGTTTAGCTTGAGGCGGGTTGGGGGGTTGGTGAGTGCAATGGCCGTCACCCTGAGCGCTATTCTTTTGGATATGTGTCAGGAACGAGGGCCCAAGTTGCATATGAGTGTTGCTTTCGAGAGGTCGGGTTGTGTTCCCTTTTGTGGCATTCGACGCGGTTATCGGCACGTCATTATGAACACTCGTCCTTGCGTAACTGTGATGGGCACCATTCTACCATGTAGTCATGGCAGCTAATATCGAAGGAGCACTACGTGTAGCCACGTTAAATGTACGAGGGCTCGGTGCAAGAAGGCGGCAATGTCAGCTAAGTCGCCTACTCTTAGATAATGACTTGCATCTTCTGGGAATCCAAGAAACGTAAATAGAGAGCCAAGAACTAACCGACAGAATGGCGTCCAATTTCCGTGCGCACTTTGACGCGTTTGTTTCTCACGCTGTTGGTGGATCAGGTGGTTGCACTGTATTCATTCGAAGAAACTTTGGCCTTTGTGTGCAGGCAGTGTTTTCGTGTGAAAGTGGGCGCCTTTTAGTGGCTGATTTTTGTTTTTGCGATAAGGATTTCCTTGTCATTTGTGTCTACGCACCGAATCTTAAAACAGACCGGCGATCCTTCTTTGAGCGTCTTGAAGAGTACGTAAACTGTGACAAGGTGGTAATACTGCTGGGCGATTTTAACTGTGTATGCACTGCTGACGACCGCGCAAAATTTTCACACGTACGCGATAAGAGTGCTGAATTGCTAAATTCAGTGGTTCACGATTACGACTTGGAAGATATCGGTAGTGTCTTCGCGAGTGGTACTCACCCGCAGTTTACCCACTTCCAGCGTGATAGCCACGCTCGGCTAGATAGATTATATGTGTCAGCCGAATTGGTGCCCTTGTGTAGTGAATATGATGTGCAACCCATTGTATATAGCGATCACTGCTTGGTAACTGCCACCTTTGGGAAAAGACAGATCAAACAAACCTTTAACTGGCACCTCTGGAATGTGAACGTGCAGTTGTTGGATGACGATGGTTTCGTTGATGCTGTTGCGAAGGAACTAGAAAGCCTGATTTCAGTCGAATTAGCAAGCTTCGCCATTAAATGGGAAGAATTTAAACAGTTGGGAAGACAAGCTGGAGACCTTTTCTCGATTGAATTGGTTAAGGTTGCCTACACAGTACCTGGGGGTGCCTCTCCGGTGTTACCGTGAGCCTGAACCGTACTGGCTCGACCAAGTTTCGAGAGCAAAGGAAAAGGCTGACGGTTGGAGAGGCAAGCAATTGTCAATGTTTTCTAGAGCCACTGTTTGCAACCTTTTTTTAGTTTCCAAGATATGGTATGTTATGAATGAGTTGTGTGCTGCGCGGGTAAGCGTACAAAAAATTCACCGCATTTTCGCCACTTTCATTTGGGCCTCTACCTTGGATAGGACGAGTCGAACAAATTTGTTTTTCCCGGTCAAGAAAGGTGGGCTTGGTCTGGTTCACTTGTTTTGGCGACAAATTGTGTCACGCTTTTTCGTTTCTGCGGGATCAAAATGATCTTTTTCTTCGAACACTAATTCAACTACGGCTGAGTAGACTTCTTCCGGGAATTGTTGTTTCGTCGGCTCAGAACATGCCGGGAACCGTGACTGGGTACCTGCATGAAATGGTGCTGGCGTATAGGATGTTGAATGTGCGTTTTTCGCTGCAGTATCTGTCCACCGTTTGAAAAAAAAATTGTACAGAGATCTTGTGGACACGATGCTGCCTGTACCTTTGTACCGTTCGCCACACCGTGGAGGCATCGGACAGGACGTTCTAAAAAGAGTCAAGAAAATGCCAGTACGGCCATCAACTAAGTCTTTCTTTTTCAAATTACATACAAACACACTTCCCGTTAAGACCTGGCTTCATAGCAAGGGTATTTTCATCCCCTGGACAAGCGACTGCTTTTTATGTAAAAAACCAGAAACAATAGAACATGTTTTCCTAGATTGCTGGGACCCGATCTTTCACTGGGACGTGCTGCAGAGAACGCTGAAGAAACAGTTACCTCTGGACCCGTATGGAATACGCTTCTTGCCAATAGATACCTCAGAGGAAGTACCGTATGACCTCATTATGGTCCTGGGCCTCCACGCGATGCGTATGAAGAAGTTGTTGACGACTGGGAATATTACTGTGAAAGGCAGAAAGTGTCTGGTAGGAGACCCGAATAACCAAGATGTCCGAGTGAAAATCCACTGGGTCCTTCCTAATGTAAAGAACGACGACATTCGTATGGCTTTCGAGTCATACGGCGAGGTGATGGAAGCGACAAATGAGCGCTGGCGTATCCTCGGAATTTCGGAAAAGGCTACGACAACGCGCGTGCTGAACCTCAGGCTAAAGGCCGGAGTCACAATTGAAGACATCCCTTATCAAGTGCGTGTCGCCGGTGAGCCTGCCGTCGTAGTTATTCCAGGCAAGGCGCCACTCTGCTTGCGCTGCCAAGGAAAAGGGCATATCCGCCGCGACTGCCGAATCCCCCGATGTTCACGGTGCCGCCGGTTCGGCCATGACGAAACCCAGTGCGTACCCACGTACGCGAACATATCGGGCCCCAGAAAGGACGCTGACGTATCAGACAACATCATGGACGAGGCTGAAGCTGTAGAAGTAGCAGCGACGGTGACGGTGAAACAAAAAGCGGTGGAAACGCCCTCGGCAGTGATACATCAACGTGAGTCAACAACTAATGAAAGGAAAGAGCTGGAAGAAAATACGACAGGACCAAATAGTGAAGACGTGCACAACGAAATGGCCGAAAAGTGTTTACTGCAGAGGAAACCGTCAAGTGAACCTCAGGATACACCGCCAAATGAAACGTCGACAGTGCAGTGTGAAACGATGGATGGCGTTGTAGAGGCGTCGACAAAGCGTATGCACAGCGACAGTGTTGGTGAACCAGACCATCTCGATGATGCAGATGACGGAGGGCCGCCAATGAAAACGGCTTTGACGCGACGAACACCGTTGAAGCCGAAACCGAACATTCTTTCTGGTAGACGCCCGCTGGAGAAACCGCCGGAATAAAGGCGGGGTCTCGCTACCCCTTGCTAAGTAAGCAACATGGGACCGCCAAAGCGACAACGCATGGACGATGCTGTCCCGTCCAGTCACCGAACTTCGGTTGACGAGGCAGGCAACAGACAGCGAGTTCATCCCGACCAACCACGGCCGCAACTCAGTGAAGGCTCTAATGCACCCTTGCTCCCTGAGGTAAACACTGCGCGATCCATCAGCTCTTCGCAACTTAAAGACGAAAGGCTCGGTCTTGCCTTACGTGTTGCCACAGTAAATGTACGAGTATAGGCGACCCAGAGACGACAAAATCAACTTAACCGACTTTTTCTGGAAAATAACTTATACATAGTAGCCGTGCAAGAAACAAAGATTGAAAGTGAGGAGCAGACGGATCGCATGGTGGAAACTTTTCGAAGGCATTTTAATGTTTGTGTTAGCCACGCAGTAGGCACATACGGCGGTTGTGCAATTTACATAAGGAATAACGTAGGCATCGAAGGCGAAAAAGTTGTTGCGTCGGAGGCGGGACGATTGCTTGTTCTTGACTTTTCGTATTGTGCAAGGGAATGGCTTGCTATCTGTATATACGCACCAAACACCGATTATGAGCGCGTTGTGTTGTTTGAAGAGTTAGAAAAATTCTTGAAATGCGAAAAATGTTTAATTACGTTTGGCGACTTTAATTGTGTGTGTTTCGCTGAAGATCGAGCCAAAAACACCCCTCTACGAGATAAAAGTTCACGGTTGCTTGTTTCACTGCTTCAGGAATATTATTTAGAGGATCTTGGATATTTATTGTTAAGAGGAAGCCGCCCTACCTACACCCATTATCAGCGCGGAAGCTGTGCTAGGCTGGATAGGATATATGTTACAGTCGATCTTGCCAGAGATTGTGACCACTATGAAGTGAAACATGTGTCATTTAGCGACCATAGCCTTGTATTGGCTACACTAGGAACCAACTTGAGAAAAAGCCGTTTTAATTGGGCTTTATGGAAATTCAATGTGAAACTTTTACATGACGAAAAATTTATGGCGTGTGTAACAAGAAGAATTGAACAAATGGCATCCACGGTATCACATGGTTGGGCAGCTGAGTGGGAAAACTTTAAGAGCGCAGTCAAGATGAGTGCGATTGAAAGGGGAAGCATTAATAGCCAAATGCAAAAGAGTAATGAAAAGGAACTCCAGTGCCAACTCGATTTTCTTATGTGCATGGAAAGCAGCAATCCCGGCATGTACATAAAAGCAATCGGTGAAGTGAAAAACAAACTAGAAGTAATTGCAACGGAAAAGTACAGGGCCGCAGTGATAAGGGCGCGAGCTGAGAAGATGTGGCTTGGTGAAACGCCCAACAAGCGAGCGATGTCCGATGAAAGAAAATATGCGGCTCAAAATGAAATACGACAGATCCTCTATTGCAACGAAGTGACATCAGACAGGAGTAAAATTGAGCAAGCATTTGTTGAGCAGTACAGCGAATTATTTGCGAATATCAAGGGCGGGAAAACTGGGCTAAGAACCGAGGTTATTAACTTAATACCCAGGACTGATGAACAAGTTAAGACGCGATTAGAACAGCCAATGAGTATAGATGAAGTGAGAAGTGCCATTAAAGAATTGGCTCCAGGAAAAACACCCGGACCAGATGGAATAGGCGCAGCTTTTTACAAAATGTTCATCGAGGAAATCAGCCCCATTTTGCATAAGGTAATTCAAAACGCTTATGGGGAAAAATTGTTACCGCCTGCCTTTCGCGCTGCTCATATGGTTTTAATACCTAAAACGGATGATCCTGCGAAACTTTTATCAGTAGGGGCCTATCGCCCAATAACTCTTACAAATATTGACTATAAAATCTACACAAAAATTTTGGCTAAACGTCTGCAAAGCGTTATTATGCTTCTCGTTGGACCGCACCAGACATGTGGAATAAAAGGGCGTTCGATATGTACAAATGTGCATGTAGCCCGCAGTGTTCTAGAATGCTGTGATGCTATATCAGGACGAGTTGCAATGTTACAACTTGATCTCGCTAAGGCTTTTGACCGTGTCACACACGATGTTCTTTTTTCTGTGTTTCAGCATGCCAATGTTGGCAAAGTGTTATCAGAAGGTTTAAAGATGGCGTATAGTGATTGTACGGTGCGCATTATAGTTAACAAGAACCTCACCCAGAATATTGACGTCCGGTCATCTATAAAACAAGGATGTGCGTTGTCATCCCTGCTCTTCGCTCTTTACCTTGAACCCTTCTGCCTTAGTCTGATTAATAATGAAAAGGTACATGGTTTCAGGCTTCAGACGCATCACGTGAAAATCCTTGCCTACGCTGATGACGTAGGTGTTTTTTGCACTGACCGCAAAAGCACAGAAGAAGCCATTAGCGTCACCAAAGATTTTTGTAAACAGACAGGCTGCGCGATCAACTGGGAGAAAAGTATCGGTTTCTGGCACGGAACATGGGACGTTAAACGAGAAAAATTTGCGAGCCTTACGTGGGCAAGAAGTCCGTCTACGTATTTAGGCGTTCCTCTTGACGCCAAGGGTGAAGGAGAAAGTTGGAGGATAGCAAGGCCGTGAATTATCGATGTTTGCTCGGGCCAGTGCGTGCAATGTGTTTTTGATTGCCAAAGTGTGGTATGTGCTGCAATTTTTATCAATGTCACGCGTCCATGTGCAAAAACTGCGCCGAATATTTGCGGTGTTCATTTGGGGCTCCAGTTGGGAGAGAGTTAGCCGAACTAATCTATTTCGCTCAGTGAAAGACGGAGGCCTGGGCCTTTCGCATCTGTACATCCGGCAGATTCTGTCGCGTTTTATGTTCATGCGGGACCAGAGAGACCCGTTTTCGAGAGAAATGATGCAAATGCGCTTAAAAAATGTATTGCCTGAATTTGTTGTGTCTAGTGCGACTACATTTGATTGTGGCGTAAAAGATTACTTCAGAGAAGTAGTGGCGACATTTAGGTTACTTAAAACACGCTTCTCTTTCGAGTACCTAAGCCTTGTACCGAGAAAGAAGCTGTATAAATATTTAATTGATGTGATGATGCCAGTCCCATTATACAGATCCCTAAACAATGGAGGCTCAGGGCAGGATGTTTTAAATAGAGTTAGAAGAATGACTGTTAGAGGAGC
This sequence comes from Dermacentor silvarum, assembly GCF_013339745.2. NCBI lineage: Eukaryota > Metazoa > Arthropoda > Arachnida > Ixodida > Ixodidae > Dermacentor > Dermacentor silvarum. Next base: position 158,443,162 of record NC_051158.1, on the reverse strand, counting down.
TGTTAAAACGTTCTTTTTCAATTTACACACAAACACACTTCCGGTAAAAACATGGCTAGATGAGAAAGGAATGTTTGCACTTTGGACGACCAACTGCCGCTTGTGTAAGAAACCCGAAACCATCGAGCACACGTTTATTGATTGGTGGGATCCAGTATTTTTGGGGGATGTGTTGCAATGAACCCTGAAGAAAGAGTTACCGATAACACCATATGGAATTCGATACCTTTCAGTACAGAATGAAAATAACGTTCCTTATGACATGATTATGATACTGGGCCTTCATAGCCTTTGGGTCACAAGAATGGCGGTTAGGCACGCCGACCCCAAAATAAAGTCAAGCAGGGAAAACATTATAGAGAACGTAACCTACATGCGCGAGGTATATAGCTCTTTAGCCGAGCCTCCAGGTTGGCTTTCGGTACTTGATGACTTGGCAAAAATGAAGAAATTTTAGTCTACCACACTGGTCAAGCAGACCAAAGTGGTTTTTATCTATGTACTTGCTTTCTATTTGAATAAAAGTTCAAACAAAAAAAAGGCCTGCTAGCTCAGTCGGTTAGAGCGTCGTGCTAATAACGCGAAGGTCGTAGGTTCGATCCCTGCCCAGGCCACGCGTTTCTTTTTGTGCGCGCTCCAATGGCTCCCATGCTTATCTTTCTTTTTTCTTTTTGAATGCATAGACCGATCTCATATTTCGCCGTGACCGTCCACGCGCACATAAACTGACTCATCGTTTTCGTTTGATTGAGGCTGCCGTTGTCCTCGCCCGGCCTGCTAGCTCAGTCGGTTAGAGCGTCGTGCTAATAACGCGAAGGTCGTAGGTTCGATCCCTGCGCAGGCCACGCGTTTCTTTTTGTGCGCGCTCCAATGGCTCCCATGCTTATTATCTTTTTTTTTCTTTTGAATGCATGGACCACTTTCATATTTCGCCGTGACCGTTCACGCGCACATAAAGTGACTCATCGTTGTCGTTTAATTGAGGCAGCCGTTGTCCTCGCCCGGCCTGCTAGCTCAGTCGGTTAGAGCGTCGTACTAATAACGCGAAGGTCGTAGGTTCGATCCCTGCGCAGGCCACGCGTTTCATTTTGTGCGCGCTCCAATGGCTCCCATGCTTAATATCTTCTTTTTTCTTTTTGAATGCATGGACCACTTTCATATTTCGCCGTGACCGTTCACGCGCACATAAAGTGACTCATCATTGTCGTTTAATTGAGGCAGCCGTTGTCCTCGCCCGGCCTGCTAGCTCAGTCGGTTAGAGCGTCGTGCTAATAACGCGAAGGTCGTAGGTTCGATCCCTGCGCAGGCCACGCGTTTCTTTTTGTGCGCGCTCCAATGGCTCCCATGCTTATTACCTTTTTTTTCCCTTTTTGAATGCATAGACCGCTCTCATATTTCGCCGTGACCGTCCACGCGCACATAAAGTGACTCATATTTGTCGTTTAATTGAGGCAGCCGTTGTCCTCGCCCGGCCTGCTAGCTCAGTTTTTCCACTTCCGGCCGCGCTAGCGAACGGACGTGTTTTTTTCATGAGCTCCGATGGAGCGGCGATAGCGGCCAAGCTCGGCCGCGGTAACAGGTCATCGGCAATGAAAAGCGAATACCAGGTTGTTCTGCCCAGTTTGCCTACAGGTCGGCTCGTTTTAAATACCGTGTTTTTGCATGGGGACGTCAAGGCTCGCCCCTACTTCCGCGACGCTCTGGCTCAGTATTCGGTGCTCCCCGAGGTAGTCGCCTTGGGGCCGTACCGTATGAGCCATGTGTGGGCGGTCACCTTCAAGGACGCTGAAGCGGTCAGGAAGTTGGTCAGCATCGGTGAACTGCAAGTTAAAAGCAAGCGCTGTATCGTCATCGACCCGGCCAACAGGGACGTCAGAATGAAGGTACAGCGGTGAGCACTGTTAGGGTGAACACGCGAGTGCGTGGCCGACGGCACTATCAGCGCCGCGTAACAGCCATCGTTGGAAACATTGCACATGCGCAGCATGTGCTTTGCGAAACACTCTTTCCACCGCGCGCATCACGTCATCGATACGCTTGTTCGTCGTCTGCTAGCCGCATTTTTTGTTCGCTGAGCTGATACCTTCTGCATTTCAAGGTCCATCTGGATTGAAGATTGGAGCGTGAAGGAAAAAAGTGAGTGTAAGAGGGATAATTATTAAACTTTTTATTCAAGAAAATTGCACTTTTGCAATTCAAGTTAAACAAGACCATGAGAACAAATATAAAAACATGAGCAAATCTAATAGCGAGTCATGTGACCACTTACAGCAACGACTGCAGCTATTCTGGACGGTAACGAGTCGTAAAGTGATCGAACATATTCCCGATCGGCTTTCAGCCTTTCCCACTCGTTGCTGACTTGCGCCCACAACTGGTCCGAAGTCGCGGAATAAAGGGGCTTCCTTGCCAAAGAACCTTTCAGACGGCCCCACACGTTTTATATCACATTCAGGTCCGCTCCTTTCGGAGGCCATTCCAGTAGCTGCATGTGCTGCTCCGCCTGGAACTCCTTGACAGCCCGCGCCGTGTGTATCGGTGACCGGTCCTGTTGGAACAGGTAATCACCGTCTGGGAATAAACTGCTCGCATATGGCAACAGCACATTGTTCAAAATGTTGCAGTGTTGTTCCGACGATAAGTGTCCACGTATACGTTGCAGGGGCCCTAAACCATATCTTGAAACAGCACCCCACACGTCCACACTCGATCTCCCACTGGCAGAAACACCTTGCACGTTGTCCGGGTCGTTCCTGCGTGGCATTGTGACGTTAACTAAAACAATTGCTTTTCAAAGCAGGAAGTTTGCCTCACCGTGTGCCTGGTAGTCTCCAAACACGCAATCTTTGGTCTTGTCGCGTCGAAAACGTCGACTCATCCGAAAAGATGACGCGACCCCACTCTTCTGATGTCCACGCTTCGTGCAGCTCAGCGAACTGCCGTCGTGCGTCCTTGTTTGCCGCCGTTAGTAGTGGCTTCTGCGCTGCGACGCGACTGCGAAGGCCCGCAGTACGCAGGCGACGTCGAACAGTGGTGTCCGAAACGTCCAAATCCAAGTCCTCGCGTATTGCTGGGGCTGGCAAGAAAGGGTTACGAACAGCAGCTGCAACTATGAGGGCGTCTTCATCGTCTGTGGTAGCTTTAGGGCGGGGCGCGCGGGGTGCATCCTGAATGCGACCTTCATACTTGTAGGCTTGAATTATCCTGTTCACAGTCTTCAGGGGCCTATTAACTAAAGCGCCAATATACCGCTGGGAATAACCTTTCAGGGAAAGATCGACAATTGAGCGCCGTTCATCATCGGGAACCCTAGCCATAATACGATCTGGCGACAGAATGAACGGCTGCGAAAGATGTTTGGTTGTTTTATATACGGCGTTGCATGCACAACAACTTTGAAGGGAACGAATAGACACGCCCCCATAGATATACAAGTTTTTTTGTCTTGTTCTGTTCAAGCACAGATGTTTAAAGAAATCTTAAAATGCAGGATGCATGGGCTTAGAAAACAAAAATGCGGCTAGCAGACGACGAACAAGTGCATTCATGACGTCATGCGCGCGGTGGAACAATTATTTCGCGAAAGGCGTGATGCGCATGCGCAATGTTTCCAGTGATGACCGTAACGGGGCGCTGACAGTGCCGTCGGCCACGCGCTCGCGTGTTCACCCTAACAGTGCTCACCGCTGTACACTGGTTGCTCCACAGTGTGCCTGACGAGGACGTGCGCCTTGCGTTCACCCCTTTCGGTAAAGTCGTCGACATTGTCAGGGAGCGTTGGCGGGCCGAGGGATTGACTGACAAAGGGTCTACAACCAGGCTTGTGACTCTGAAGCTGAACGCCGGAGTCAAAATTGACGACTTGCCACACCAGCTAAGTGTGTCCGGTGAGCTCGCCCTCGTCGTTGTACCGAGCAGGGCTCCGCTCTGCCTTCGCTGCCGGGGAACGGGCCATATCCGTCGCGAGTGCCACATCCCGCGATGTGGTGTTTGTTGGCGCTTCGGTCACGAAGACGGCCAGTGTGAGCGAACGTACGCCAGCGTGACGGGGCCTGGGGGCAGCGAGGACACCGCCGACCTGCTCATGGACGAGGCAGACTTTGAAGAGGCGACGCCTCAGGCAAACTCCAGTGAAGCACAGCCGTCTACACCGTCCTCTTGTCCGGAGGGCGAGCGTAACAAGCAGCAAGACGCCGTAACTTCCAAGGACCAGCACGAGCCCGCCAAAGGTGTTCACTCTGCATCGACTGGACGGGATACGCCACCAGATGTGCAGCCTCCGGTGAGCGTGACTGAATCCGTGGAGTGCATGGATGTTTCGCGCGACGGAGCTAGCTCGATGGCCGGGAAGCGGGCGCATGAGAGGACGGTGGACAGTGAGCAACAGCGGGACGACGGTGGAGGCGGCGAGCCGCCGACGAAAACGCCAGGTGTGAGGCGCTCCCCTTATAGACCGCGACCTAACATTCCGGGCGAACCACTGCGGGCGGTGAATCCGCCTCCGTAAGAGATGTTCCTTATGGCGAGTAAATGGGGGTTGGGGAGGGTCGAAAAGTGTCAAAAAGTGCAATTTTCATCACTTTGCTTGTGCTGCTCTCCAGACGCGACAGCTTTACGGCCGCTGGCCGCGTTTCGTTTCGCGGTGTCATCCTACGAGAAAATTACGGCAATAAGTTTCATCTCTGGTTTGTTCTTCGCAACGGACATCATTCGGAAGGGCAACCTAATTTGCAGTCATGCCCTTGTTAACTGAAGCGACCATGCGCGTAGCAACACTGAATGTACGAGGGCTAAGCGCTAGAAGGCGACAATGCCAATTAAGCCGCTTACTGCTCGAAAACGATTTGGACTTGATCGCAGTTCAGGAGACTAAAATAGAGAGCCAGGAAGTAGCCGACCGAATGGTGTCTGTTTTTCGTCCTCATTTCAATGTACATTTTTGTCATGCTGTTGGCAGTTCTGGCGGTTGTGCCGTTTTCATACGTAAGGACCTCTGTAGTGGCGTACAAACAATTGAGTCGTGCCAATCTGGCCGTCTTTTAGTGGTGGATTTTACACTTTCGGGTCTGAGTTACCGCGTTGTGTGCGCTTATGCACCGAATGTTGAAAGAGATAGCAAAAATTTTTGCCAGGTTTCAAACGTACCTAAACTGTGAAAAAGTGCTATTACTCCTAGGCGACTTCAACTGTGTTTGTGCAGCTGAAGATCGATCCAAAAAGAGCCGTATCTGTGATAAGTGCGCCGAGTTGTTATCGGAGATAGTACATGATCACGGTTTAGATGATGTGGGCAACGTTTTTCCCAATGGTACTCGCCCGATTTTTACCCACTTTCAGCGAGATAGCCATGCAAGGCTGGATAGAATCTACGTCTCAGCTTAACTAGTTGCGTTGTGCACCGCGTACGATGTGAAACCGATTTCTTTTAGCGACCACTGTTTGGTTATTGCCGGGTTTGGAAGAGGGCAGTCGAAAACACGTTTAAATTGGAACCTCTGGAAATTTAATGTGAAGCTCCTGGAGGACGAAAACTTCATATAATAGTGACGGATGAACTGGACAAGCTACGCGCTGCGCAGTCAACAAATCTAGCCGCCGAATGGGAGGAATTTAAACAAAGTGTTAAAATAGCTGCCATCGAACGAGGTAGCGTCCTCAAGTATAAGCAGAACCAAAGTGAACGAGAGCTTCGCAAGCAGCTTGAATATTTTACTTGCATGGAAAACATCCAGCCTGGTGTTTTTAAGAAGGAAATGAGAGACGTGAAGAGCCAAATGGAGCAAATTGACGCCGAGAAGTATAAGGCCGCGATAATACGGACAAGAGCGGAAAAATTATGGGTAGTCGAAAGACCAACGAAGCGGGCGTTGTCTGATGAAAAGAGATATGCGTGCCAGAAAGAAATCAGTCAAATAGCTAGTGGCAACGATATGACGTCGGATAGGAAGGTGATCATGCGCGTGATAGCTGATCATTTTACTGAGCTGCTTGGACAACAAAGGAACATTATGGAAGGCTTCCGGGAGAGATTTTTACTGTTTATGCCGAAGCTAGGCGACGACGTTAAAGCACGTTTGGAACAGCAGATTACCCTACGGGAAGTCGAGGATGCAATCGACGACTTGACGCTGGGCAAAGCGCCCGGGACCGATGGCCTTGGGGCCGCCTTCTACAAAGCTTTTAAATGTAGGGTCGCTCCCTTGTTGCTTAAGGTTTTCGCTGAAGCCTATGACAGCAAGCGAGTTCCGCTGTCTTTCAGAAGATCACACGTTGTGCTCTCTGTGGGTTATTATCGTCCGATCAGCCTCACCAACGTTGACTATAAAATACTTATGAAGGTATTAGCCAAAAGACTCCAGAGGATCATTACAAAGCTGGTAGGGCCACATCAGACTTGTGGTATTAAAGGGCGCAGCATAGCGACAAACATACACGTTGCACGAAGTGTGCTTGAATGTTGTGACGTTTTAGGCGAACTCGTGGCAATGATGCAGCTCGACCTAGCAAAAGCTTTTGACCGTGTCTCGCACGAGGTTTTGTTCGGCATTCTGGAACACTCAAATGTTGGCCATGTAATACTAGAAGGCGTAAGAATGGCCTACACGGACTGCACCACGCGTATTATAGTCAACGGTGACCTTACGGAGAGCGTGAACGTTCGCTCCTCAGTGAGACAAGGATGCCCTTTGTCACCATTGCTGTTCGCACTTTATCTCGAACCGCTCTGTTTGGCCATTGACCACAGTGACGCTATTACGGGCTTCAGGCTGCAGACAGCGCACGTCAAGATTTTGGCCTACGCAGATGATGTCGCCGTATTCTGCTCGGACAGTGAGAGCATCAAACAAGCCACTAACATCGTTTGTGACTTTTGTGATTGCACCGGCACCCAAATAAACTGGGATAAGAGTTACGGGTTTTGGCATGGCGACTGGAATGTCACGCCAGAGCATTTCTCTCGGTTACGTCGGTCAACAATTCCAACGCGTTACCTAGGCGCGCCACTAGAATCTTATCGTGAGCCAGAAGCGTACTGGCCTGACCAGGCGCAATGCGCGAAAGAAAAGTCTACTGCGTGGCAAGGCAGGCAATTGTCTATTTTTTCACGGGCTACTGTCTGCAACGTTTTTCTAATTTCGAAAATCTGGTATGTGATGAATGTGTTATGTGCATCCCGAATTAGCATACAAAAACTTCACCGTGTTTTTGCTGTTTTTATTTGGGCGTCCACTTGGGAGCGGACTATCCGAACGAATTTGTTTCGCCCTGTTAAGAAAGGAGGGCTTGGCCTTGTTCATTTGTTTTTGAGACAGGTTGTGTCACGATTTGTGTATTTACGGGATCAAAATCACCCGTTCCTCCACACTGTCATGCAAATGAGGCTGCGGCGACTACTCCCTGAACTTATAGTGTCATCGCGTGAAATGATTAACGGTTCTGTAACCGGATACCTGCGCGAGGTGGTTCTCTCGTTCAGGTTGCTGAGCGCACGATTTTCTTTAGAGTATTTATTTATAGTTAGGAAGAAAAAACTATATAAGGACCTAGTGGAAAACATGCTCCCAGAGCCCTTGTAACGTATCCCACATCGCGGAGGCCCAGGACAGGATGTGCTCAAAAGAGTAAAGAAAATGCCTATACAACCATCAGTTAAAACCTTCTTTCAGTTGCACACGAACACACTGGCTGTTAAAACCTGGCTTAAAGATAAAGGCATCTTTGTACCCTGGACTACTGGCTGCTCCTTATGCAAGAAACCAGAAACGATCGAGCACGCATTTCTAGATTGTTGGGACCCAATCTTTCACTGGGAGGTGCTTCAGCGCACATTAAAGAAACAATTACCCCTTGACCCATATGGCATTCGTTTCTTGCCGGTAGACGTATCCGAGGATATTCCGTACGATTTAATCATGGTCCTGGGACTCCACGCCTTGTGGAAAACGAGAATGGAATATCGGCATGCTGATAAAAATGTAGGCCCTGTTCGCGAACATTTTATTGAAAGTGTTGTGCGTGTGCGAGATGTGTATCGCGCTCTAGCCAATCCACCAGATTGGATCTCTGTACTTGATGTGTTAGCATGTATGAAAATATTTTAATCCCGCGGTAGCCAAAGCCTGGCTGCCACGTTTTATTCTCTGTAATGCGTTATTTCGGCAATAAAGAAAAAAAAAAGATCCTGCTAGCTCAGTTGGTTAGAGCGTCGTGCTAATAACGCGAAGGTCGTAGGTTCGATCCCTGCGTAGGCCACGCGTTTCTTTTTGTGCGCACTGCAGTGGCTCCCATGCTTATTGTTCTTTTATTGCGATAGCAATTATATGGACACTTGAACCGGATTTCTGCCGTCGGCGTCGTCGTCGTCGTCGCCGTCGCCGTCGCCGTCGCCGTGACGTTCCCTATAGATAAAATCTTCGCCGCGCGCCGTATGCCCGAGAGGAAGCGTGCGGAGACGCGCGCTATCACGGAGAGCGAACGCACTCAATCTCCCACGCGCAAGCAAGGAAGCAGGAAGCCAGCGCCGGAGGGAGCAAGGGGGGGGGGGGGGCGCACTTCTCTGCCAACAACCGCGCTCGTCGCTCGCTCGCACCGTCTCTTATCTCCACACGGCTCTGACCTTTAAGTGCATTCGCCGCTCAGTTTCCGTTGAAGCGATAGACCGCACGTACCTTCGCCCGCTGCGGCGTATGCTTGCTGCCAGCGTTTTGACAGTCGTTGTCTGCTGTCATTCAGTGTGATCTCTTCGTGTTTGTGCGCGCTCACACCACGCTTGTTCATTCAGTTCGTAATAGTCGGGCCACATTTTCCAACGCACGCTACACACGCAATGCTGCCCGGATCGGCAGTGCAGCGCTACAGGTGTGTCCCTTCGCACGCGCTGCCCACGGGAAGCGCTTCTCATCAACACCACCGTTTCACACGCGCCTTCTCGTGGTCATCGAGTCTCTCTTCATGTCGGTCTACTTACGCCGCAGCACACCTGCTTACTTAATCAGCTCATGTTTACTACAATTCATATTGCTACCAAAGCCGCTCACCTTACTTCGTATGACATTGCTGTGTTGCTATCGCATTCATTGCTTCGCCCTTAGGGCGAAACTGTGACATTTTTTTTGTCTTTTTGAATGCATAGACCGATCTCTCAGATTTCGCCGTGACCGTCGACGCGCACATGAAGTGACTCATCGTTGTCGTTTAAATGAGGCAGCCGTTGTGCTCGCCCGGCCTGCTAGCTGTGATTCCATTTCCCAGTGTTGCCAGGTTTGGCTATATATAGCCAAATTGGGCTACGGGAAATTTTTTTTGGCGTCGACTTGGACGAGTTGGCTATGTGGGTATATTTGGGCTACTGAAAGTCTGCGACTTGGCTGCGTTTGTGCTATAAGTGGCACCCTAATCCACGCTCCAGAGGTGGCTCTGATCGGGTAGAAGCAAATCTCGAAGGCAATGTTATAGCTGGTTGAGCCGGCCGCGTGGCTGTGCGTGTGTGCGTGCGCGAAATGCCCCCCCCCCCCGCCTTTCCTTCCCTCTCTGCACCGTTGTCTGAACCGGCGGCTTTGATCTTTGATGCACTTAAACTTACACCCTGCTTGACCGTTCGGCGCCCGATCCCCGTGCATCGGGATGAACCTGGGAGTAGTGGGCTTTTCACAGTACAATGTACTAACATGGCTATGTTCAGGAAGGGAGAGCAGTAACATAGGGTCGGGGCCATCGGGCGATTGTGGCGCTAACATGAAAGAAGGGAAGCACGGGTGGATTACAAGCTCCAGTGTGTTCATGGCCATGTCTTCCGGATGAAGTATCGCGCCGGGCACAGTTTTCGACCTACTCCACGTTTCTGGCGCGAAGCTTTACTGCCATTTTCCTTTTCCAGCTAGAGGAATTTTTCTTCGTGCTTAGATTCGAGATTCATTTTGATAGGTTGGACGTAAGATCGGATCCTCCTCAGAGAGGAGAATCCATACATGGGGAAGTGGGCCAAGTATGCGAGAACGTATAAAGAACAATGGGAGCAAGACCCCGAGCCAAAGGTGGACTCTGGTGCCTTTACTTCTAGATGGCTTGCCCGTAACGTCATGGATGCAGATACGCATTCTGCTAATATCGAAACATGTTTGCCACGATGACATCAGTGCACCACGTGACATGAACTTCACCCACCGTGTTAGCTTAACTTGTGAGGTGCCGTGCTGCTGGCTCGAGGACGCGGGTTTGATTCCCGGCCACGGCGGCCGCATTTAGATCAAGGCGAAATGGAGAAACACCCGTGTACTTAGGTGCCCGTTAAAGAACCTGAGGTGGCCAAAATTAATCCGGTGTCCCCCGCTGCATCATGCCTCCCAATCATATCGTGGTTTTGGCACGTAAAACCCCAGCAATTATTAGAGAGTTTTAGTATAGCGGCCTCAAACGTTTTGGGGCCTCAAAGAAATGGCGTCGAAGCCACTGCGCATGCGCAAGGCAGAAGCTGTGTTTGGGTTTTGCGTCGGGCACGCTATTTCATCTATTTCACCGATTCAGCATTATTTTGTGTTCACGGGAGCCCCAAAAGCTGCCCCAAAAGCTTTCGTCAGCAAACGTGGCGGCGGCCATCGAAGTAACGGCTCTAATTTAGCACAACACTGGGCTCGATTCGTGGTAATGCGTGAAGTTCGTAAGATAGAAGAAGTGATTGCGGTTATCGCTTTCTCTCAACTAACATGTGCAATGAAGATTGATTCATTATACGGCGCTGATTACGAATTCAATTGTCGATTTCATGGCTCGTAGGCCTATACACGGATTGACTTGGCTGGGTGAAGGTGCGTAAAGTTGGTTGCTCAAAACTGAGCGCAACAAGTTGCATGCTGCTAATAGAATAAGTTGTAAATTGTAATTAAAGGTGAAAACACGAAATTCTAAAGTACTTTTCTTGTCATAAAATTGTACATTTTATTTTAATATCTATAACAGCTTTTCTTTGACGCCGTAGTGGCGCTGCAAACGGAACACGTTATTCGCAAATGCAAAACGCCTCTTCTAAAAACTCTTCATTCCTGCATGCCCCAACGCTAACGCCGGCAAAGCTCTTTGGGGCCCCAAACTTTAGGGGCACCTATTCTAAAACTTTATTAGCCATCAACATGGTTTGCTTTTTCACAGTAACCGGTTTTCGCAGCATTAGAACTGTTATCAATTTGTTGTTTACCATTGCTCTTTGTACGATGTCGCGGCTTTTACCATTTCAAGCGAGTTCGGGATGTACTCGTCGCCGAAAACGACTGCGCGCTTCTTACACTAGTGTGCCGGTTTGCGCAGTAATCTTTTAAAGCTCCGCTTACACCGATTCAAACAGCGAGTGGCATCTGTTGTCTGACACTTTATTTTAACGCATGTTCTTGCCGTGCTAGACGCCTAAGATGGCAGAAAGGTTGATGTTAATGGACAGTATATAGAGCGTGTATCAGCTAACCCGGGCCAAGCTAATTGAAAAACAAAACGGGCAAACAATATAGGACGATGAGACAAATAGCGCGAGATATGATAGCGCGAAACACTTATTTTACCTCATCAAAAAAGAAGCCGTGAGCACGTCGCTGTCGCAGATCGCTGGACAGCTGAACTTCTGTGCCGTATAGGCAGAGATAACGTGAGAGATCGATGACGCTGAACATTATTTCGTGTTCACGACAGCTAAAAAGCAGAGTTCGTAGTTAATATTACTGTAAATAAATAAAAATAATAACTTAGTACTATCTGCAGTGTCATAAAATAAAAGCACTGATTTCGCCCTCTGTAGCGATTCACAGGAACTTAAAAGCTACCGGGGCCAACCAAAAAGTGTTCTGTGCAAGCATGATGTCGCTGTTGTTGATGTAAAGAGCCGACCGTCACGGCAGCACGGACATTTTATTACGACGGGTTGTGCAAACAAGGATTGGCATTGTCGAATGTGAAAATGTATACACAAATAAAATTGCAAATAACAATGTCTATATTTGGATACGAAATATTTTGCACTTTTTTTCTGTTTGGCTACATTTGGGCTACAACTTCTCTAGCTTTTGGCTACGCCGCCTCGTCGGACCTGGCAACACTGGCGAACGGTTGTGTCATCATGAGCTCCGATGGAGCGGATATTGCGGCCCACATGGGTCGCGGAAACAGGATTTTTGCCGAAGAAAACCAGGGTTATGAAGTCATTTTGCCACAGTTACCCAAAGGTGCGTGTGTTACAAATACTGTTTTTCTTCACGGAGACATCAGGGCGAGACCTTACCGTGTGGAAGACGTCCGCGATACGATGGTTCGTCTGGGAATGCTGCCGGAGGTGCTTGCCTTAGGGGCCTTCCAGATGAATCACATCTGGGCGGTGACCTTCAGCACACCAGAAGCAATGAAGAAGATGCTTGCGTTTGCTGACGTCAAGTTAAAGGAAAGGATATGCCTCGCTATCGACTCGAACAAGCAGGACGTCAGGCTAAAGCTTCATTGGCTTTTGCATTACGTACTGGATGAAGAAGTACGCACCGCGTTTTCGGCTTACGGGAAGGTGACCGAAGCCTCAAAGGAGCGTTGGCGCGTCAGTGGTATCACGGACAAGGGAACATCTACTCGCACCGTAACCCTGGAACTGAAAACCGGAGTGACCATCGAGGATCTGCCACAGCAGCTTCGAGTGGGTGGTATCAACACGCTCCTGATTGTGCCAGGGACGTGCGCCACTGTGCTTACGATGTCGTCGAACGGGGCATATCCGACGCGACTGTCGCATACCCTGGTGTAGTCAATGCAGGCGCTTTGGACATGAAGACAACGAGTGTACTCAGACATACGCCAGTGTGGCAGGTCCTGTGACAAGCGACCGTGTCGCGGAGCACATAATGGACCAAGTTGACGCAGAAGAAGCAGCCAGCAGTGGAAGAGGGGGTCCCGTGTACACGCCCCTTTCGAAAACACCGACGGAAAAACAGAACCGAGCGGTCGACACGGAAGAAGTCAAGCGTCAAAATGAAACATCCAAGGCTGACAACGAGCTCCGGTGGAAGATAATAAGGACGAGGGAAAACTTTCCGACGCGTCGAACAGACAGCCAGAAGACATGGACGTCGGGAGTACAGGTGTCAGTGGCGCATCTGCAAAGCGACCGATTGAGGATGTCGCTGGTGACAGCGACAGACAAGGCGCAGAGCCCAGAGGGGAGCCCGCGGCGAAAGTGGCCTTGGGCCGGCGACTCAGCACCAAGCCCAAGCCTAACGTCAGCGCGGGCACCCGACCGCCAGCGAAGCCACCTTCGTAGCAACGAGGGTTGTGCTTCAACTCGGGGCCTCGAAACTATAGACCTAAAAGGACATGGCTAGTATGGCTTCTGCATTATGTGAAGGGTGTGCCGCGTGCGCGCCGTGTACGTGTTTACCCGAAAGTCTCTCAGCAGCGGCTGCAGTCAACGCCGAGCCTATGTGTGAGGTAAGAACCATGCGGTCCGTTCCAACTTGCACGCAGACTTCGCTAACTAGAAGAGCGTTACGCGTAGCCACTTTCAACGTTTGTGGCCTACGGTCTATACGAAAGCAATACCAGGTCAGTCGTCTGTTCCGAGAGTATGAACTTGATTTGATAGCAGTTCAGGAGACGAAGGTCGAAAGTCAGGAGCAAACGGATCGCATGGTCGAACCTTTTAGGTCTTCTTACAATGTTTGCGTGTGTCATTCAGTTGGCACCTCTGGAGGCTGTGCGATATTCTTGCGAAATTGTTTAGGTGTTCTGGAAAAATATGTTTATAGTAGTGAAGACGGGGCCGACTTGTCATTTGCGATTTTCCGTTTTTGTTTCAGAAATGGCGCGTCATCTGTGTATATGTGCCAAATAATGTTAAATATCGACATCGGTTTTATTGCAAGTGTTGAACCATATTTAAAATGTGAAAAGAACGTGGTGTGGCTGGGTGATTTTAACTGCGTGTGCCTAAAGGAAGATAGGAACAGGGGATTGCCTGTTCGGGATCAAAGTGCTTTGTTTTTATCTACGATTTTGCAAGAGTGCGGCTTAGAGGATGTTGGAAATGTACTGCAAAATGGATGTGGTCCTGTCTATACCCATTTCCAACGTCATTGCCACTACCGTTTAGACAGAGTATACGTGTCAGATGTGCTCGTACCACTTTGCAACAGTTATGATGTTAAACCGGTATCGTTTAGCGACCACAGCGTCGTCATGTTTCCAATAGGAGTGAAAAACTTTAGGTCACGTTTTTCGTGGAAGTTATGGAAATTCAACAACAAATTACTTAACGATAAAGTTTTTGTCGACGAAGTAAAAGTACTTATAGAAAAATTACACTTGTCAGAGTCGGGGAGATTCGTTGAAGCCTGGGAGTGGTTTAAGGAAAAGTTAAAGTTACAGCTATCGAGAGATCTTCAACATTACGCAGGAATGAAAAAATGTCACAGTTTCGCCCTAAGGGCGAAGCAATGAATGCGATAGCAACACAGCAATGTCATACGAAGTAAGGTGAGCGGCTTTGGTAGCAATATGAATTGTAGTAAACATGAGCTGATTAAGTAAGCAGGTGTGCTGCGGCGTAAGTAGACCGACATGAAGAGAGACTCGATGACCACGAGAAGGCGCGTGTGAAACGGTGGTGTTGATGAGAAGCGCTTCCCGTGGGCAGCGCGTGCGAAGGGACACACCTGTAGCGCTGCACTGCCGATCCGGGCAGCATTGCGTGTGTAGCGTGCGTTGGAAAATGTGGCCCGACTATTACGAACTGAATGAACAAGCGTGGTGTGAGCGCGCACAAACACGAAGAGATCACACTGAATGACAGCAGACAACGACTGTCAAAACGCTGGCAGCAAGCATACGCCGCAGCGGGCGAAGGTACGTGCGGTCTATCGCTTCAACGGAAACTGAGCGGCGAATGCACTTAAAGGTCAGAGCCGTGTGGAGATAAGAGACGGTGCGAGCGAGCGACGAGCGCGGTTGTTGGCAGAGAAGTGCGCCCCCCCCCCCCCCCCCTTGCTCCCTCCGGCGCTGGCTTCCTGCTTCCTTGCTTGCGCGTGGGAGATTGAGTGCGTTCGCTCTCCGTGATAGCGCGCGTCTCCGCACGCTTCCTCTCGGGCATACGGCGCGCGGCGAAGATTTTATCTATAGGGAACGTCACGGCGACGGTGACGGCGACGGCGACGACGACGACGACGCCGACGGCAGAAATCCGGTTCAAGTGTCCATATAATTGCTATCGCAATAAAAGAAAAGAAAAGGAACTACAGTGGTCAGTTGGAATTCTTGTTGTCAGTCGAGAGTGCACAGCCAGGCACTTTCTCTGACGAAATAAGAAAAATAAAGAATCAGCTTGAGATAATAGATACAGAAAAATACAGAGGCGCAGTTATATGCGCACGCGCAGAACATCTCTGGCTCGGCGAAACACCCACTAAACGATCCATGAGCGAAGAGAAGCGATATGCCTCACGTAAGGAAATAAAACAGATACGATACGGCGAACAGACTACAAGGGACAAACTTAAGATACAACAAGCGTTTGTAGATTATTACAAAGGATTGCTTGGATGCAGCCGTAAAAACGAGGCCTCTTTAGACAGTGAATTCTTGTCGCTGATGCCCACTTTAGATAACGAAACCAGGTCACGCCTTGAAATGCCAAATAGCTTAATTGAAATAGAAAGAGAAATAGATGATTTAAGTGAAGGGAAAACGCCGGGTCCAGACGGACTTGGGGCTGCTTTTTACAAGGCATTTAAGCATGAACTCTCGAGGGCTCTTTTTCAGCTCTTCGCTGAGGTGTACGAAATAAACGAAGCACCACCATCCTTTAGAAGGTCGCATATTGTACTGATACCAAAAGTGACGATCCAGTGAAGCTTTTATCTGTGAGTGCTTACCGTCCTATAAGCCTCACTAATGTCGATTACAAGGTGTTCATGAAGGTGCTAGCAAAGAGATTGCAGACTGTAATACAGTTAATCGTAGGTCCTCACAAAACGTGCGGCATAAAGGGCCGAAAAATAGGAACGAACATCCACACAGCAAGGAGCATCCTCGAATGCTGTGATGCATGGGACAGACAAGTCGCGATGTTACAACTAAATCTCTAGAAGGCTTTTGATCGTGTTGTTCATGACGTACTTTTTTCCGTATTGGAACACGTAAATGTTGGGAATGTTGTTTTAGATGGTGTGAAAATGTCGCATAGAAATTGTGAGGCTAACATTGTAATTAACAAAGAAGTCACTGAAAGTTTTCAAATTGCTAGGAGCGTCCGCTAAGGGTGCCCAATTTCCCCATTGTTGTTTGCTATTTATTTAGAGCCTTTTTGTTTGAGCATAATTCACAATAACAAAGTACGAGGTTTTAAGCTTATGATGGCGGAGATCAAATTTTTGTCTTATGCTGATGATATTGCCGTTCTTTGTGAAGATAGGGAAAGTATTAGCGAAGCTGTGAAAGTAGCCGACAAGTACTGCATATGGTCCGGTAGTGCAATAAATTGGGATAAGTGTGTGGGTTTATGGCATGGCACATGGGAGGCAGTGCCACACTTCTATGAAAATGTCAGATGGAGGACCGTGCCGACCAAATATGTTGGTGTGCCACTGGAGCAATATAAAGATCCCAATGAATACTCGAAGGATGAAACAGAAGTGTTGAAGGAGAAAACAAATAAGTAGGGAGGGAAAAACTTGTCGATATTCACACGGTCAACAGTCTGCAATATGTTCTTAGCGGCGCCAACAACCTGCCAACAACCGCGCTCGTCGCCCGCCGGCCGCACTGTCTCTTATCTCCACACGGCTCTGACCTTTTCTATGCGCTGTGCATTCGCCGCTCAGTTTCCATTGAAGCGATAGACCGTACGTACCTTCGCCCGCTGCGACGTATATGCGCTTGCTGCCAGCGTTTTGAGAGTCGTTGTCTGCGGTCATTCAGTGTGATCTATTCGTGTTTGTTTGTGCGCGCTCACACCACGCTTGTTCATTCAGTTAGTAATAGTCGGGCCACATTTTCCAACGCACGCTACACATGCAATGCTGCCCTGGATCGGCAGTGCAGCGCTACAGGTGTGTCCCTTCGCACGCGCTGCCCACGGGAAGCGCTTCTCATCCACACCACCGTTTCACACGCGCCTTCTCGTTGTCATCGAGTCTCTCTTCATGTCGGTCTACTTACGCCGCAGCACACCTGCTTACTTAATCAGCTCATGTTTACTACAATTCATATTGCTACCAAAACCGCTCACCTTACTTCGTATGACATTGCTGTCTTGCTATCGCATTCATTGCTTCGCCCTTAGGGCGAAACTGTGACATTTTTTTTTCAACTACACACGGGTGCATTGCCAGTGAAACCATGGTTGCAGGAAAAGCGCCTATTTGTTCGTTGAAGTATTAATTGTCTTTTATGCCGTAAGCCGGAGAGTATAGATCACATCTTTTTGGACTGTTGGGATGCTGTATTTTTCACTGGGACATCCTGCAGCGAACATTAAAGAAAGACCTCCCTATAACACCATACGGAATTCGTTTTTTGCCGGTTCACTGTGAAAGTGACATACCGTATGATATGTTTATGTTGTTGAGCATGCACGCAATATGGAAGACGCGTATGGCAGTGAGGCATGCGGATGTAAACGCACGCCCAGCTAGGGAATACTTTATAGAAAGTATAGCGTATACACGAGGGATGTATATTGTGCAGGCGAAGATTAGCCGGAATCAGTGTTGCCAGGTCCGACGAGGCGGCGTAGACAAAAGCTAGAGAAGTTGTAGCCCAAATGTAGCCAAACAGAAAAAAAAGTGCAAAATATTTCGTAGCCATATATAGCCATTTTTATTTGCAATTTCATTTGCGTATATATTTTCACACTCGACTACGGCAGTCCTTTTTTCCACAACCCGTCGTAACAAAATGTTCGTGCCGCCGTGACGGTCGGCCCTTTACATCAACAACAGCGACATCGCGCTTGCACAGAACACTTTTTGGTTAGCCCCGGAAGCTCCCAAGTTCCAGCGAATCGCTGTAGAGGGCGAATCAGTGTTTTTATTTTATGACAGATAGTTAAGTTATTATTTTTAGTTATTTACAGTAATATTAACTACGAACTGTGCTTTTTAGCTGCCGCGAACAACAAATAATGTTTAGCGTCATCGATCTCTCAGGTTATCTCTGCCTACGGCGAAGAAGTTCAGCTGTCCAGCGATCTGCACCGGCGACGTGCTCACGGCTTCTTTTTTGATAAGCTAAAACAAGTCTTTCGCGCTATGATATCTCGCATTATTAGTCTCATCGTCCTATCTTGTTTTCTCGTATTTTTTATTATCTTGGCCCAGATTAGCTGGGACACACACTACCTATATAGTGTCAATTTACATCAACCTGGCCGATATCTTAGGTTTCTAGCACGCCAAGAACATGCGTTAAGAAAAGGGCCAGGCAACAGATGCCACTCACTGTCTGAATCGGTGTAAGCAGAGCTTTAAAAGGTTACTGCGCAAACCGGCACACTAGTGTAACAAGCCCGCAGTCGTTTTCGGCGACGAACACGTCCCGAACTTGGTCCAAATGGTAAAAGCCGGCGACGGCGCACAAAGAGCAATGGTAAACAACAAATTGATAACAGTGGTAATGCTGTGAAAACCGGTTACTGTGAAAAAAAAACCATGTTGATTGCTAATAAAGTTTTAGAATAGAGGCCCCTAAAATTTGGGGCCCCACAGAGCTTTGCGGGTGTTAGCGTTGGGGCATGCAGGAATGGCGAGTTTGGGAATAGGCGTTTTGCGTTGGCGGATAGCGTGTTGCGTTTGCACTAAGGCGTCAAAGAAAAGCTGTTGTAAATATTAAAATAAAATTTACTATTTTATGATAAGAAAAGTAATTTAGACTTTCGTGTTCTCGCCTTTAATTACAATTTAGAACTTATTCTATTAGTAGCATGCAACTTGTAGCGCTTTGTTTTGAGTAACCAACTTTACGCACCTTCACCCAGCCAAGTCAATCCGTGATAGGCCTACGAGCTATAAAATCGACAATTGAATTCGAAATCAGCGGCGTATAATGAATCAATCTTCATTACACATGTTAGTTGAGATAAAACGATAACCACACTAACTTCTTCTAGCTTACGAACTTGACGCGTTACCACGAATCGTGCCCAGTTTTGTGCTATAGGTTAGAGCCGTCGCTTCGATGGGCGCTGCCATGTTTGTTGACGAAAGCTTTTGGGGTAGCTTTTGGGGCTCCCGCTAAATCGATGAAATAGCGTACCCGACGCAAAACCCAAACACAGTTGCCGTCTTGCGCATGCGCAGTGGCTTCGACGCTATTTCTTTGGGGTCCCAATACGTTTGAAGCCCCTATTCTAAATCTCTAATAATTGTTGGGGTTTTACGTGCCAACCCCATGATATGATTGGGAGGCATGACGCAGTGGTTGACTCCGGATTAATTTTGGCCACCTCGGGTTCTTGAACGTACACCTAAGTACACGGGTGTTCCTGCATTTCGCCTTGATCTAAATGCAGCTGCCGTGGCCGGGAATCAAACTCCCGTCATCGAGCCAGCAGCACGACATCCCACAAGCTAAGCTAAAACGGCGGGTGAGGTTCATGTGACATGGTGCGTGCACTGATGTCATCGTGGCAAACATGTTTCGATATTGGCAGAATGAGTATCTGCATCCACGACATCACGGACA
The DNA here is from genome assembly GCF_013339745.2 of Dermacentor silvarum. NCBI lineage: Eukaryota > Metazoa > Arthropoda > Arachnida > Ixodida > Ixodidae > Dermacentor > Dermacentor silvarum. Next base: position 158,423,467 of record NC_051158.1, on the reverse strand, counting down.
AACCATCTAGATAGAAGTAAAAGCACCAGAACCCACCTTTGGCTCGGGGTCTTGCTCCCATTTTTTTTATATGTTCTCGCATACTTGGCCCACTTCCCCATGTTTGGATTCTCCTCCCTGAGGAGGATCCGATCTTACGTCCAACCTATCAAAATTAATCTCGAATCTAAGCACGAAGAAACATTCATCTTGCTGGAAAAGCAAAATGGCTGTAAAGCTTCGCCCCAGAAACGTGGAGCAGGTTGAAAGCTGTGCCCGGCGCGATACTTCATCCGGAAGACATGGCCATGAACCCACAGGAGCGTGTCATCCACCCTTGCTTCCCTTCTTGCATGTCAGCGCCACGATCGCCCGACAGCCCCGACCATATGTTATTGCTCTCCCTTCCTGAGCATAGACATGTTAGTACATTGTACTGCGAAAAGCCCACTACTCCCAGGTTCATCCCGATGCCCGGGGATCTGGCGCATAACGGTCAAGCGGGGTGTAAGTTTAAGTGCATCGAAGCCACCGGCTCAGGCAACAGCGCAGAGAGAAGGAAAGGCGGGGGGTCATTTTGCGCACGCACACGCGCACAGCCACGTGGCCGGCTCAGTCAGCTAAAACACAGCCTTCGAGATTTGCTTCTACCCGATCAGAACCAACTCTATAGCGTTGATCAGGGCGCCACTTATAGCCCACAGTAGCCCAAATATAGCCACATAGCCAACTCGTTCAAGTCGACGCCAAGGAATTTTTGCCGTAGCCCAATTTGGCTATATATTGCCAAACCTGGCAACACTGGCCGGAATGGTTACCCGTTCTCAATGACCTCATCTCATTAAATCACTTTTAATCATCCCACGCCCAGCAAGGTGGGCTTGACGTTATTTTAACATTATTCCTTGTCATTATTTCTGTACAGTGTTTTGTCCTTCTGTTGTGCTTTGTACATGATGTACCTTCAAGCGAATAACAAAAAACCGGCCTGCTAGCTCAGTTGGTTAGAGCGTCTTGCTAATAACGCGAAGGTCGTAGGTTTGATCCCTGCGCAGGCCACGCGTTTCTTTTTGTGCGCACTCCAGTGCCTCCCATGCTTATTGTTCTCTTTTTTGCCTTTTTGAATGCATAGACCGATCTCTCAGATTTCGCCGTGACCGTCGACGCGCACATGAAGTGACTCATCGTTGTCGTTTAATTGAGGCAGCCGTTGTCCTCGCCCGACCTGCTAGCTCAGTCAGTTATTCTGCTTCCGGCAGTAGAGCTGTGCGGTCAGCAGAGTCATTGGCTCCAATGGAGCGGCGACAGCGACCCTAGTTGGCCGCTGGATACAGGGTGAACTGCGAAGACGACACAGGCTGTCAGATTATTTTGCCTCCCCTGCCAAAAGGACGCGTGGTGCTGAACACCGTGTTTTTGCACGGTGACGTGCGAGCCAGACCCTACAGGGCTGAGGATTTTCGGGACGTTCTCGGCCCAACAGGACTGCTGCCGGAGGTGCTTGCCCTTGGGCCTTACTAGATCAACCACGTCTGGGCGGTGACCATGAACAACACCGACGCCACGAAACGGCTGCTGGACGTCAAGGAGCTCAAGGTAAAGGGGCGGCGCTGCATCGTAGTTGACCCCCAAGACCAGCAGGTACGGCTGCGTCTTCATTGGCTAATAAACGGTGTGGCTGATGAAGATGTGATAACGGCGCTGGCGGCCTTTGGAAAGGTCGTTCAGGTCACCCGAGAGCGATGACGGTTACAAGGTATCAGCGACAAGGGGACGACTGCCCGCTCCGTGTTGCTCAAGAGCGGCGTGAAGCTGGAAGACCTCCCACACCAAATCAGGGTCGCTGGTGAACTGGCCCTTGTTGTCGTGCCTGGCCGCCCAATGCAGCTGCTTACGCTGCCATGGCTTTGGTCATGTACGTCGGGAGTGCAAGGTCCCTCGGTGCTCGCAATGCGGCAGGTTTGGTCACTCGGAATACCAGTGCATACGCACGTACGCTTCGGCGACCGGGCCGGCTGAGTGTGACGACGCCGCGCATTTGGTGATGGATGTGGCCGAGGCCGAGGACGCGGCAAAGGGGGCAGGAGACCAGGCAATCCCAAGTGCGGCAGACGGTTCGCTTGCACCGGCTGTCGAGGCGGTGGCACCAGTAGATAACAACGCTACCGAGGGAGGGGCAGAAGATACAGCAGGCAAGACTAAGGAAGAAAGCACAAGCAACTCAGTGGATGCATGTGTGCCAATGCAGACCGAGGAAGACCCGTCGGAAAAGAACGAAGCAACGAGGCAGCAACATCGGAGCCTCTGTCAAACGTCCTCTTGAACATATTGCAGGCAGCAACGCAGCGAACCAAGGAAGTAGCGAGGACGTGCCGCCTTCGAAGACACCTGTGGGCAGGCGCAGCAGCTACAAGCCACGTCCCAACATTAATACAGCGGAAAAAAAGACTGACAACGAGCCACCACCGCTTTCCCGTGGCACCAGTCCACCGGGTGGTCCTGGAGGTGTCTAGCGGAGCGCTAGACGCTAAAGGTAAGCACCGTGCTCCGGGCCCAATCTCATTTCACTAGACAGCCATGGCTACCAACCCGACGCTTAGACTGGCGACGCTAAACGTTCGAGGTCTGGCCGCCAAGCGAAAGCAGAGCCAAGTGTGCAGGCTCCTGGTGGACCACGACCTTGACGTGTTAGCAGTGCAAGAGAGAAAAGTGGATGGTGACGAGGAGACACGGAGCATGGTGCAGCGGTTTACGTCGCGGTATTACGCGATAGTGAGCCATGCCATAGGGGCGTCGGTGGGTTGCGTATTGTTTGTTAAGAAATTATCGGGTCTCGCGGTGCAAGGTATTTTTAGGGGCGAAGCTCCTCATAGCGGCACCCGTTCCGTCCCCGTCGTAGTACTAGTAGTAGTGTGTAACCAGTCTGAGAAAAATGAGAAAAAAAATTCGGAAGTTGTGTCCGTAGCGCGGAATCGAACCAGGGACCCCTCGCCTACGAGCGCGCGGAGTTAGCCCACTGCGCCACGAAGCGGACATGGACACACGCACCACGATGGCAATAAATACCCAACATTAACGAAAGGCCGCGTTTCTAGCGCGTTTCTAACGCGTTTGTGCTAGCGCGTTACGGCCCGTGTAAGAAGCTGGTGTAAGACGCTGTGGCCTCTCCGGCTTAGCTTCAACGCGTTTCGAACACGCTGCCCAAAGCGGTGGCAAGTCAAGTTCAAGTCGAGGAGCGTTTATGAATACGGGGGTATACTCTCTCGGCAGTCATGTGATGGCGTCGGCAAACGCGGTGCACGTTCCGGCATGTGTAAATGGCTGCGTAAGACGCTGTGGCCGCTCCCCCTTACTAGAGAGTACTGCACGTCTCTAACGCGTTTGTGCTAGCGTCCCCTTAAGCGGGAGATCCGATGATACCCTCCGGAGCTTCGCCCACTCATCATCATTCACCCCGTGGATATGCTGTGAATTTTTTTCATGTTCATCCGGCCGGTTAGTTTCGTGCGATGTTGTATTGAGTGGACTTGAATGGCGTGTGGAGTGTATTTATGCGCCAAATGTGCCAGAAGGTCGGCCGCATTTTTTTTTTCAAAGTTAAAGGAGCACATGTCTTCTGATAAGCATATGGTACTGTTAGGTGATTTTAATTGTGTTCTCAATGCCAGAGATAGGTCAAATCGAGGCCTAAAGAGCGATAAAAATCGGGACATTTTGGCCCCGATAATTACTGAATGGAAATTGGAGGACGTGGCTGACTGCATGATGGGGTCGCGAGATGTGCGTTTCACGCACTTTCAGGCAAACAGCCATGCGCGATTAGATTGCATTTACGTGTCGCTTGCAGCAATACCGATGTGCAACAGTTACAATGTCTGTCCTATTTCCTTCACTGATCATTGTCTAGTTAAATGTGACATAGGAAGAAAGACAAAAGGTTGCAGCTTCTCTTGGGAACTGTGGAAAATGAATTCGAAACTAACCACTGATGAAAGTTTCGTAGCAGAGGTGTTGGAGTGCATCGGAGAAACTCTTCTGAACGGAGAAGAGAGAGAAAAAGGTAAAGGAAAGACAGGGAGGTTAACCAGAGGTTATCTCCGGTTGGCTACCCTGTACCGGGCGAGGGGTAAAGGGATGCTAAAGGAGAGAGAGAGAGAAAAATAAGTGAAAATAAAGAATAAACAAAAAAGGAAGGAAAGAAAAGAAAATCACACACGCACACAAAACAGAACTGTTTCTGTGGGCACTGTCATGAAGTCCGCGAAGGCGTTCTCGTGTTGCATAGTGTGAACGTTCCGTCCTACGTAACGCAGCAGTGCCTCCAGGGCGGCTCGCGCCGTTGTTTGTGTAGGCCAGTTTCCAACGATGTTCTTTTCTGTTATTGGCCGTTTGTCCAGTTGATCTATCGTCGCTGAGAGAGCTGCTCTCTGCGGGTTGAAACGAGGGCACTCACAAAGAAGGTGTGCGATTTTTTCATTGCACCCGCAGGATTCACAAAGTGAGCTATTGGCCATTCCGATACGAAAGGAGTACGCATTTGAAAATGCTACTCCAAGCCATAGACGGATTAGAAGTGTGCAGTCCCGTCAGTGGAAGGTTGAATGGAATTCGAAGCTGTAAATTAGGGTCCAGGGCATGAAGGCGTGCACTTGTCAAATCGGAGGAATTCCATTGCATCAATGTTAGCTCACGCGCAAGCGCGGAAAGTTTTTTCGCTGCGTCAGCTCTCGAAAGAGGAATGGCAACGCAGTTGACACCGTCATGGGCAGATCGGGCCGCTGCGTCCGCTCGATCATTGCCATGTATGCCACAGTGACTAGGCAACCACTGATATATTATATTGTGCCCTTCATCAACTATGCAATGGTGTACTTGTCTTATCTCTGCGACGAGCAGCTCATGTGATCCATGGCGCAGTACTGACCCCCGTATTCATAAATGCAACTTCTCTTCAAGTCCGTGCTTGACTTGAATTAAGTGACGCCTATTGTGAACATGCCCTGGACGTTCTTTGCGTTTGCTTCGGCGTGTTCACAATAGGCGTCACTTAATTCAAGTCAAGCACGGACTTGAAGCGAAGTTGCATTTCGGAATACGGGGGTGAGAGTAAAGTCTGGAGGGATGTCTTGGAGTCACAGAAGATTGACCATGGATGGGGTGGTTCCTCCAGAATGAAATGAAGAGCCGCACGGAGGGCTACCAGTTCAGCAGCTGTCGTTGATGAGACATGTGACGTCTTTAGCTGCATCTTGACGGATCTTGCTGGAATCACCACTGCGGCAGCTGAACTTGTAGGTGTGACTGAGCCATCGACATAAACATGTACGCCGGGAGCATTCAAAAGTGATATACGGAATATCAAACAGCAACTTGAACTGCATGACGAGGAACGTTATCGCGGCGCGATTGTTCGTGCTAGAGCCGAGTCCTTTGCTGTGGGGGAAGCACCCACGAAAAGGGCGCTTGGACTGGAAAAGGCGCACGCACGACGCAATCAGATTGACGTGATCGAAGCAAGCGGTCACGAAGTTACAGGTACCGATAGCATAGCACGTGTGTTCTTTCAGCACTATGAGAATCTATTTGCACATAGGCAGGTAGACCTGGAACGCTTTAAAACGAAGTTTTATTGCGATAGCAATTATATGGACACTCCAAAGCAGATTTCTGCCGTCGTCGTCGCCGTCGCCGTCCCTGTGAGGTCCAGTATGACGTCAATAGAGATGAAATCGTCGCCGCGCGCCGCCGAACGCTGTATGTACGAGTGAAAGGGCGCGACGGACGCGCGCTGTGATTCACAGTTAGGGATTCTTGGCAGTGGTCACAAACCGCTTGTTGTTCATTTTTCAATAAAAAGTTATGTGTGAGATGTGTGTATCCGATGCGAATACGACATAGAATAACTTCCATGAAACGTTCCTGGTGATATGATGTCTTCCACTCCTGCGGTATGGGCTTTACTATTTGTAGCTTGTTATTTACTTGACAGCCCCAATCCTGTTGCCACTTTGAGGTGATCGCAGCACGGACCACCCGGACACAGTCCTTGAATGGAAGATTTATCTCTGTAATTTTTTCACGGGCAGCCATTGCAGCGCATTTGTCCGCCTTTTCATTTCCCGGGATTCCCATGTGGCTTGGAATCCAGCAGAGACGAATTACTTGACCATACTTTTCACTTTTGCCGAGAATTTTCAAAATGCAGCCGAGAAAGGGTTCACACTCCGATTTTCTATGGAGGGAATTGAGTAAACTGAGGGAATCTGTGTAGACAGCTGCTTTTTTATACTCCCCTGTAACTATTTTTTCCAAGGCCATGAGCAGGCCATATGCTTCGGCTGTGAAAACTGAAGCAAACTGTGGTAACCTAGGACAAGTGTTCCCAGTGTTGCGATACGACTGCGCTTCCGACATGTTGCTTTGTCTTGGAACCGTCAGTGTAAAACTCGGTGTAGTCATTGTATTTTTCTTGCAATTCTGAGAAATCTTGCCTTATGTGTTCAAGCGGTGTTTCTTTTTTCTTGTGGCATGTCAGAGTAAAATCACAAAAATGTGCGAAATCATACCACGGGGGCAGTCTATTCGGTGTTTCGGCGGCCTTGAGAGCCTCGCTCGGAACATTGTAGTTTTGGCACATATCTTCAAATCGAAGGATAAGTGGTCTCACGCTGTCTGGTTTGTTGGCATAGTGTATTCTGTTTGTGGTGTAGGTAACACGAGTGTGGCATATATGATTAGGTAGAGCTGTGATTCTAAGCACGTATGAGATTGTGAGCAAAGCTCTTCGGTGCTCCAAACAGGCTTCGGTTACTCTCGGCATACAGGCTTTCTATTAGGGACGTCCTGTATGCGCCAGTTGCTAAGCGTAGTCCGTGGTTGTGTGTGGGATCAAGACGTTTGATGTACGACTGCCTTGCTGACCCGTAAACTATGCAACCGTAGTCAAGAATTCTGCGCACGATAGAGCGGTAAATACGTAACAGGCACGTTCGGTCGGCGCCCCAATGTTTACGTGATAGGACCTTCAGGATGTTAAGCGCTTTGTTTGCCTTAGTTTTTATGCTGTTAATGTGAGCGATGAAGTTTAATTTGCAATCAAGAATGATTCCTACGAACTTTTGTTCGTACTTAACCGGTAATGGGCTTTGATTTATTTTGAGAACTGGGTCCGGGTATAACCCCCTTTTTTGAGAAAACACGACTGCCACTGTTTTTGTGTGTAGAAAAACGAAATCCATTTCTATCGGCCCATTGCGTCAACTTGTTTATTGCTATCTGCGTTTGCCTTTCGCATGTAGACATTCCCGAGGCACGGCATGCAATCTGAAGGTCGTCGACGTATAAAGAGTACATAATGTTGGACGGTATAACCGAATTTATGGAATTCATCTTCACCACGAAAAGAGTGGTGCTTAATACGCAACCCTGTGGGACGCCATTTTCTTGAACAAAGACTCGGGACAGTGTTGCGCCCAGACGGACTTGAAATGTTCGGTTTGACAGAAAATCGGCCAGACAGTTCAGCATCCTGCCGCGTATTCCTAGTGTTGCTAGATCTTGTAAAATGCCATACCTCCATGTGGTGTCGTAAGCTTTTTCCAGGTCGAAAAACACCGCTAGGCAGTGCTGTTTGTAAAGGAATGCCTCACGTATAGTATGTTCAAGACGGACAAGATGGTCAGTTGTTGAGCAGCCTTTCTTGTAACCACACTGGTGAGTATCGAGTAAGTTATCTGTTTCAAGAACGTATGTTAGCCTTATATTTATTATGCTTTCGTACAATTTTGTGAGACAACTTGTTAGTGCTATAGTTCTATAGCTGCTGGGAGTATTTGGTGACTTTCCCGCTTTTAAGAAGGGAACAATAATGGCCTTTTTCCACTCTGCAGGCATTTTACCCGTTTCCCAGATGATGTTCAAAAAACGCAACAAGGCCTCAACCGCTTTCTGGGACAGGTGGGCCAGCATAGTGTAATGTATTTTTCAGGACCCGGTGCTGTTTTCTTACCCGAACAGATCACTCTGTTTATTTCATGGAGCGTTAAAGGGACACTAAACGGTCTGTCTGAACTTCCCGTTGTCAGGAGCTTTTGTTTTTCTGCGGACTGTTTGTGTTTAAGAAATGTTGCGGAATAGTTTGCCGAGCTAGATATAGTGTAGAAGTGTTGGCCTAATATGTCTGCTTGTTCCTGTAGACTTGTTTGCGTGCCTGGAGTTGAGAGTACGGGGATCGTGTAGGGAGCATAGTCGCCCCTAAACTTGCGAACCTGGTCCCACATTCTCTTGGATGTTATTGAACTGTTAATCGATAAGATATACTTTTTCCATGAATTTAGTTCTGCTTGCGTACGGATATACCTCGCCTTTGCTTTCGCTTTTTTGAATGATAACAGATTATCTTGGGTTGGGTACCTTCGGAAGATACCCCACGCTTTGTTTTGAAATTTTTTAGCTTCTGTGCATTCGTTTGTCCACCAGGGTTTTAGTTTTTTTTTCTTAAGAATCCCGAAGATTGGGGAATAGCCTCTTCCGCCGCAGCAACTATGCAAGTAGTAATCCTCTCATTCGCTTCGTCTATGCTTAGGTCATCTAAGATCAGTTTATCTAGACTAGCTTTTTCGGTGAAGAGAGGCCAATTTGCAAGGTGAAGTTTCCAACGGAGTGGTGTAGAAGGTAGGATAGATAGCTTGGATGTTGGTTTTTAGATTGCAGGCATATGGTCACTACCATAGGGATTATCTATAATACTCTAGTGGAAATAACTATAGAGAGACGGAGAGCACAGTGGTAGATCCAGACAGCTCACAGCTCCTGTGATTGGAGAGCAGTAGGTTGTAGCACCGGTGTTTAAAAGGCATACGTCATTTGCTAGGATAAAATCTTCAAGTGTTTGTCCCCTGGTGTCGCTTGTTTTACTACCCCATAGCGTGTTATGTGCGTTGAAATCACCCGCGATTAAAAAAGGTTGAGGTAGCTGGTTTAAAATTAACTCTAGGTCTCTTACTGTAAAATGTGCAGCGAACAAATGGTGATGGTTTTGTGCGCTAAAATGGTGACAGCAACAGCTTTTATGTGACTGTTAATGGCAAGTTCTCTCGCTGCGATACCTGCCTGCAGAACAATGGCTACACCACCCGAAAGCCGGCTCGCCTGGGTACGGTCGCGCCGTACCACAGTGAAGCCGTTTAAAAAATTTTTATGTTTTTCGCCGAGGTTTGTTTCCTGCAAGCACAAGGCCACAGCAGAGAAGTTACTTAGCATGTCTTTGATATCACCTAATTTGCGTAATAGACCTCTGCAGTTCCAGTGGATAATAGAAGCCATTTTGAAACTGAAAGATAAAAAATGTCATAACGATAGAATAAGATATAAGGTGTTAGGTGACATAGATGTGGAGAAGGCTAATACAAAGGAGCGATAACCTTTAGGTTATCACTTTCTTGATTAGTGTGGTTATTGGGACTTTGTCCGTCTTTGCGCGCTCGTGAGAGCGCTTGTCCTTCGGCGTCAATGACACCGGGGTTTTAGCGTCGACCTCCATCGCTCTCTGAGAGGCGCTGGAGGATCGAGAGTTGGGCGCCGGGACACGTGTCTCGGGCCGTGGAGTTCGATTGAGTTTAGGGCCCAGCGGGACTGGTGTCTGCGGGCCCTTCGAAGAGGATGGAGCAGCACTGGCTGCTGCCACCACTGGGGCGGGAGGGGTCACTGCGGGACCACTGTGCGTGGGCTCGGAGGACTCCCGAGACCTCTGTGACGCTACCCCCACCGGCGTCACTTCGGCATAACTTCTTCTACAAAGGTAAGACAGTCGCTTTCTTGCTTCATAGAACGAGATTTTTCTTTCACAGTTAGTGTTATTACTTCCTTTTCTCTTTTCTAGCAAGGGTAGGACCGCGAGTAGGCTGGATGGTCCCCTTTGCAGTTGACACAGTGTAGAGAAGAAGTGCAATTGTCAGATTGATGATCATTGGAACTGCATTTAGCACAGGTTGTTTGTCCTCGGCATGCGTGTGAAGCATGTCCAAACCTTTGACACTTGAAACATCGTCGGGGGTTCGGGATCTATGGTCTGACATTTACTTTTACGTACCCTGCGTTTAGAGAGGTAGGCATTTCGCTTGTTCCAAAGGTGAGTATGACATGTTTTGTCGGAATTTCTTGATCATTTCTGCGGATGACAATCCTTTGTACTTTGGTCACGTTTTGTTCCTGGAAACCCTCCAGCAGTTCCTCATCGCTCAAACCAAGGAAGTCCTCCTCGGATATCACACCCCTGCTTGTATTTAGAGTTCTGTGGGCTGAAATTGTAACTGTGGCATCGCCAATACTGGTAAGTTCCGAGCACTTTTGTACTTGGTCTTTGTCATTTAGTTCTAGGAGGAGGTCCCTGCTAGACATTTTTGAGGCTTTGTATGTCGGTCCAATTTTGTCTTTTAGGCACTTGGCCACCAGGAAAGGAGACAGCTTTCCCACGGGTGTGTTGTTTTCACTATGGACTACATGGTACTTGGGGAATGCTGGGGTGTTGCTCCGAAAGGAGAACTGGAACGTTGCTTCGGTGCAGCCTCTATTCAGAGGCCGATCATAGACGACAGAGGTTTGCGCTGCCATAAGAAGGTGTATGTGTTCGGCAACAGCGCCGACCGCCCACCACGGAGCCCAACGAGGGGACGTGGCAGAGCTTCTACACAAGTCTGCACGACGCCAGTCGTACGCCGCTACTATAACCTAATATGGTGTACCCAAGGTAGGATAGCCACACAAGGTTAACCCTTGCCGCCAGCGCAAAAAGGAAGTGGAAGAGAGTAGAAGACAGGAAAGACAAAAAGTGTGAGAGAGAGACGCAGATTTGAGGAGAGAGAGACAGGAAAAAGCGACTGCCGATTTCCTCCAAGTGGGTCAGTCTGGAGGTGCCGTCTATGTGAAGCAGAGGCCGAAGAGGTGTGTTGCCTCCGCCGGGAGGCCTTAAAGGTCCGAGCACCCAGCATCGGCTCAACCCCCAGGATCCCCCTTTCCCCATACACGGCAGCGCCGCGCAAGGATACACGCGGGAGGGTCCAACCCTCGTGTGCTCGGGTCCGTGGTGTCGAACACACGAAACGCCTGCGGGGAGTACCTCGGTGTGCCACTTCAGTACTACAAAAATAATGACTACTGGCAGCAACAAGCAGACCTCTTACGTGGAAAGGCGAATGCTTGGAGGGCTAATTATCTCTCCATGTTTGCGAGAGCTACCGTGCGTAACATGTTTTTTGTGGCTAAATTATGGTATATGATGCAAGTTATGTACTGTTCTAGGGTAAATGTGCAAAAATTGCATAGGGTTTTTGCGATCATTGTGTGGGGATCTACCTCGAAAGTTGCAGTCGCACAAATTTGTTCAGGAGAGTAAAGTGTGGGTGGCTTGGACTGGCACATCTCTTTCTCAAACAGTTAGTCAACCGGTTTTTCTTTTTTCGCGAGGTAAGCGACCCAATCCTGCAAACGGTGTGCCAGGCAAGATTAGGGCGACTGTTACCCGACTATCTTATTAGCGCCCATGTCATGTCGGGTACGGTGCAGGGTTACTTTCGGGAAGTAGTATCAAGTGTGCTATTTCTATGCGTTAGGTTTTCTAATGATTATTTGTATTCTATTACAAAGAGAAAATTGTATAAAGACATATGTGACATAGTGTTGCCAATTCCCTTGTACAGAGCCATATACAATACATGCCAGGGTCAGAATGTCTTGAAAAGAGTTAAAAGAATGCAAGTAGCGCCAAGTGCGAAATCCTTCTTTTTTAAACTGCATACCGGGACGCTACCAGTGAGAACTTTCCTTGAGGAGCGTGGGTTTTATATGCCCTGGGGCCCACTGTTTTATTTGCAAACAACCGGAAACCATCGATTGAGTTTTTCTTCACTGTTGGGCGGGGGTCTTTTTTTGGGATGTGTTGCAGCGGACAATGAAAAAAGAACTCCCGCTAGATACGCACGGCGTGAGGTACCTTGAAATAGACAGCGAAGAAGGAGTACCTTTTGATCTGATTATGTTGACTGGCCTGCACAGTATATGGCGCTCACGAATGGCTGGCTTCTACTGTGAACCAGATAGAAGACCGGGAAGGCTGTACTTTCGAGAGAGCATGGCTCGTTTAATAGAAGTAGAAAAAACAAAAGAATGCGTTCCCCCCTGGATTGCCAGCGTGCAACCCTTGGTTACACTAACAGAATTTTAAATTACATCGCCAGTCACCACGTGACTGACGGCATTATGTGCATTACAATAAAAACCTTTATTGTAACCTTGTTTTGACGTCTCATTTGTGATGTGTGCTACGTGTTGTGTTGTTGAAAAATCGGCAATAAAGAAAGAAAGAAAGAAAGAAAGAAAAGGGCCTGCTAGCTCAGTCGGTTAGAGCGTCGTGCCAATAACGCGAAGGTAGTAGGTTCGATCCCTGCGCAGGCCACGCGTTTCTTTTTGTGCGCACTCCAGTGTAGCTCCCATGCTTATTGTTCTCTTTTTTTCCTTTTTGTATGCATAGACGGATCTCTCAGATTTCGCCGTGACCGTCCACGCGCACATGAAGTGACTCATCGTTGTCGTTTAATTGAGGCAGCCGTTGTCATCGCCCCGCCTGCTAGCTCAGTCATTCCACTTCCGGGCACCGTAGTGAACGGACGTGTGTGTCATGTGCTCCCAAGTAGCGGTGGTTGCGGCTACGAACAGCCGCGGTAACAGGATGGACGGAACGGATGCCGAAGGATATCAAGTTATTTTGCCTACACTGCCTTCAGGTCGTAGTGTTCTCAACACTTTATTTTTGCATGCGGATGTTCGTGCAAGACCCTACCGAGTCGAACATTTCCGGGATACGTTGGCGCGTCTGGAATTGCTCCCCGACGTGATAGCATTGGGGGCTTATCAAATGAGCCACGTGTGGGCGGTGACCTTCAAGAGCAGAGAAGGCATGAAGAAAGCTTTGGCTTGTGGCGAAATGGAAGTGAAGGGCCTACGATGTTTGGTTATTGACCCGGCGAACCAGGACGTGCGTCTCAAGCTTCATTGGCTTCTCTTTAACGCTGCTGACGCAGACGTGCGTGTAGCGCTTGCTCCGTACGGTAATGTGACCGACGTGACTAAGGAAAAGTGGAGGGTTCAAGGAATCCAGGACAAGGGGTCGACGACGCGCGTCGTGCGCCTCAAGCTCCATAATGGCATTAAGGTGGACGACCTTCCACATCAGCTGCGCGTTGCCGGTGACATGGCCCTGCTTGTCGCGCCTGGAAGAGCGCCACTATGCCTGCGGTGCCACAGCAAGGGCCATATCCGACGTGAGTGCCGAGTTCCTCGCTGCACGCACTGCCGGCGTTTTGGACACGAAGAAAGTGAGTGCGTGAAGACGTACGCAAGTGTCGCGGGGCCGGTTGGAGGAGATGACACCGCAGAACTCGTCATGGACGAGGCCGACGCTGAGGAAGTGCAAGCGAAGCAACGCCGAAAGTTGAGGGGCATGAGGCGGAAACGTCAGCCCCGCCCGACAAGCTGCAAGATACAAGAACCAACGACGAAAGCCCAAAAGTGGCCGACACAGTAGGTGACGCCACGGGCGCCGTCAAAGTGCATGACGTCCCAGCGCAGTCACCGTCAAGCGATGAGCCGACAGTCATGGACGTAAGCGAGGCAGCAAGCGGCGCCACTGTCAGCAAGCGCGGCCACGATGCGACGTTGGACGATAATGAAGCCCTGACTGCAGGGAACTCTGACGGACCGCGGCCAAAGGCGGCCATCACCCGGCGGTCACTGATCAGACCGCGGCCGAATATACCACCGGACCGTAAGGCGGCAGGCACGCTGCCGACGTAGCCGCGAGCGCGTGTGCCTCGCGGTATCTCTTCTAGCCATCTAAAAGACCCAGCCAACCCCAAAAGACGATGGAGAACAACAATGACACGAGCTGCGCCTTCCGAAGACTGCCCAGGCAGCTACGGGAGGTTCGTGCAAGAGGCCAAAGCAGCACCGACCCCAGGCGCATGAGGTGGGTGCCATGCGGTTCGTTTGTTCTTCACAAACTACGATGATGGCCCAAAACACTGCACTTCGTCTTGCTCCCCTAAATGTTCGCGGTCTTTGTGCCAGAAAGCGGCAATACCAGCTTAGCCGGCTTTTCTCGGACACAGATATTGATATAGCGGCGGTGCAGGAAACTAAGATAGAAAGTGAAGAACAGACGGATCGCATGGGGCTGCAGTTCCGCAATTGATACAATGTTTGTGTATCACATGCTGTTAGAACTTCCGCGGGGTGCGCTATTTTCATCAGAAATAATCTGGGAGTTATAGAAGAGAATGTTTTTTCCTGTCAAAGTGGGAGACTGCTTTTTGTGGATTTTTTTCTTTTCGGGCGGAGGTTGGCGTGTGATATGTGCGTACGCCCCCAACATAGAAAGTGAGCGGTTGTCTTTTTTTGAAAGGGTAGGCCAGTATTTACAGTGTGACAGGAAAGTCGTGTTGCTCGGAGATTTCAATAGCGTATGTTTTGCTGCTGATCCAGTGAAACAGCTTCCAGTGCGCGACAAAAGTGCTGTACTTTTAAATTCACTCGTGCAAGATTCTAACCTAGAAGACGTTTGTCATGTCTTGACCAGTGCTGGTGTGCCCGCATGCACACATTTTTAGGGGCATAGTCACGCTAGGCTAGACAGAGTGTACGTTGCACTGGATCTTGCTTCCCATGTGTGGCAGTTATAATGTGAAACATGTGTCGTTCAGTGATCACAGCCTTGTAACGTTCACTATAGGTACTAAACCAAGCAAGTCGAGATTTAACTGGAAGACGTAGAAGTTTAACGATAGGCTGCTGCTGAAAGAATCGTTTTGTGAAGGTGTGAAAGAAAAGACAGATTGAGGCCGAAGAAGGTCACATGCTAGAATTATGGGAGATTTTTAAACAAGTTAAGATCAGCGCTATAGAAGAAGCTACTACGGAAACTTTTAACAATAGAAAAAGAAATACAACAGCAGCTTGACTTTTTATACACTGCAGAAAGCGACAGACCTGGGAGCCGAACAAAAGAAATAAAATAATTGAAGAGCCAGCTTGAGCTTATCGATGAAAATAAGTTCAAAGGAGCACTTGTAAGAGCACGAGCGGAAAGGGTCTGGCTAGGCGAGACACTGACAAAACGAGCCTTATCGGACGAAAAGGCGTACGCGAGGCGGAATGAAATCAGAATGATTTGACACGGGAACGAAATCACGGACCAACCTGAGAAAATCGAACAAGCGTTTCTTAATCATTATGGTGAATTATTCGGGAGTGGTAAGGATGTCACAGAAGGATTTAAAACGGACTTCCTGTCAAACATGCCACAGCTAGAAGACGATATTCGGGAGCGTCTGGAATGGCCTCTGAGCATCGCCGAAATCGTAGGAGCCATAGATGATTTAGTTGTAGGCAAGTCCCCGGGACCTGATGGACTCGGAGCGGCTTTTTATAAGACCTTCAAAAGTGAGGCCAGCCAGGTCCTGTTACGATTGTTTAAGGAGGTCTACACCCGAAAGCTGGTACTCCATCTTTTCGGACTTCGGACGTGGTGCTGATACCAAAAACAGACGACCCAGATAAATTGTTAGCTGTCGACGCTTATCGCCCGATATCACTGATGAACGTTGACTATAAGATATTTACGAGAGTTCTCGGAAAGCGATTACAAGGAGTAGTGACACGCATCCTAGGGCCGCACCAAACATGTGGCATTAAAGGACGGTCAATCTATACAAATATTCACATCGCCAGAAGCATTTTAGAATACTGCGACGACCTAGGTGAACACAGAGCCATGTTACGGTTGGACATGCAGAAGGCTTTCGACCAT
This sequence comes from Dermacentor silvarum, assembly GCF_013339745.2. NCBI lineage: Eukaryota > Metazoa > Arthropoda > Arachnida > Ixodida > Ixodidae > Dermacentor > Dermacentor silvarum. The sequence goes on along the minus strand of NC_051158.1, from coordinate 158,407,629 downwards.
GTGGCCCATAAAATTCTTTTCTGTATTCTAGAACTTGTAAATGTAGGTGAATTAATCTTGGATGGGGTACAGATGTGCTATCAAGACTGTACCGCAAGTCTCATAATAAACAAGAAGGTTACCAAAAGCTTTAGGGTGCGGTCATCCGTGCGCCAGGGGTGTGGTTTGTCCCCTATTTTATTTGCGATATACATAGAGCCGCTTTGTAGGAAGATCAACAATGACAATATAACATTGGGTTTCAGAGTACAGTCTGCAGAAGTGAAAGTGCTCGCATATGCGGACGACATCGCGTTGTTTTGTCGGGACAAAGAAAGTGTTGAAATCGCGATCGCGGAAGTGTTATCATACTGCAGAACGACAGGCAGTGCTATCAACTTTGATAAATGCCTAGGGGTATGGATCGGGAACTGGGTAAACCCTCCAAGTACGTTTGTAAATATCCAGTGGACCGTCACTGCCGGCAAACTATCTCGGGGTGCCGCTTGAGCACTACCGTGACGCAGTGGATTACTGGAATGCTGAAACAGAAAGAGTTAGAGAGTGTACACTTAAATGGGGGGGCCGCAATTTCTCAATGTTTGCTCGTGCGACGGTCTGCAACCTCTTTGCCGTTGCTAAAATCTTTTACGTGCTTCAAGCATTGTGCATGTCAAGGGCCAACATACAGCGATTACACAGAGTACTCGCGGTGTTTGTATGGGGTTCAAGCTGGGAGCGCACCACTCGCGCCAATCTGTTTCGTTCCGTTAAAAGTGGAGGACTAGGTCTTGCACATTTGTTCATAAGGCAGATTGTGTCGAGGTTTGTTTACTTACGGGACGAAAAGGACCCGTTTTTGTTAACTATGTTTCAAGTAAGGCTGAGCGAAGCTATACCAGAATTCATCGTTTCGTCTCGCCGGTGCAGTCAATGTAGATTGCGCGGTTTTCTAAAGGAAGTCGTCTGGGCTTTCCAGCATTTGAAGGTTCGGTTTTCTATGGAATACCGTAAGTCGGGTACCACGAAAGCGCTTATATAAGGACTTGATAGAGGCAATGTTGCCGGTACCATTGTATCGCTCGATGTTCCGCATTGGACCGGAAAACAACGTGCTAAAGAGAGTAAAACGAATGCCAGTACGTCCGTCGGCGAAGTCCTTCTTTTTCCAGCTCCACACCAATACTTTACCTGTTAAACCATGGCTTGAGGAGAAAGGACTTTTTGTGCCTTGGAGCGTCAACTGTTTAATATGCCGCAAATCCGAAACAGTTGAACACATCTTTCTCGACTGTTGGGATGCGGTATTCCACTGGGTTGTCTTACAGAGAACCTTAAAGAACGACTTACCGATTACGCCATACGGGATTCGTTTCTTGCCTACTCCAAATGAAGACACTGTACCATATGACATGTTCATGCTGTTGTCCTTGCATAGTATACGGAAATGTAGAATGGCCGTGAGACATGCCGAACCAAACCTCCGGCCTGTTAGAGAGTACTTCATCGAAAGCATTTGTTATATTAAAGAATTGTACAGTTTGCAAAAAGAACAACCAACATGGCTCAGTGTGATGACTGAGCTTGCGAACCTCAAGCGTTTTTAGCCCCCGTGTCAGCCAACCAATGGCAGACACTTTTATCATGACCCTCATGTATTGTTAAAATGTCTTGTGTTGTATGTTGCCAAGTCGGTAATAAAGAAAAAAAAAGCGTCGTGCTAATAACGCGAAGGTCGTAGGTTCGATTCCTGCGCAGGCCACGCGTTTCTTTTTTTGCACGCTCCAATGGCTCCCATGCTTAGTGTTATCTTCTTTTTCTTTTTGAATGCATGGACGGATCTCTCAGATTTCGCCGTGACCGTCCACGCGCACATAAAGCTACTCACCGTTGTCGCTTAATTGAGGCAGCCGTTGTCCTCGGCCGGCCTGCTAGCTCAGTCGGTTGACATGAGCTCCGTCAGCTGACATGAGCTCCGCGGTACCAGGACAAATATGAACGAGGATTCGGAGTATCAGGTGCTGCTGCCACAATTACCAACTGGGCGAGTTGTTTTGAACACTTTGTTTTTACACGCAGACATGCGTGCTAGACCGTATCGCGTGGAACATTTCCGGGACATGCTGGCAAGTTTGAAGTTGCTGCCCGACGTAGTTGCGCTAGGGGCGTATCAAATGAGTCACGTATGGGCAGTAACATTCAAGAACGGTGAAGCTGTGAAGCAAATGCTATGTGCAAGAGATGTCAAAAAGAGCAACGTTGCATGGTTATCGATCCTGGGAACCAAGCGGTGCGTCTAAAGGTACATTGGATGCTTCACAACCTTCCGGATGAGGATGTGTGCGAAGCCTTGGCACCCTTCGGCACTGTCAAGGACATTACTGGAGAACGGTGGCGTGTTCAAGCACTGCGAGAGAAAGGTTCGTCAACACGGCTTGTCAATTTAGTGTTGCGGAAGGGACTGACAGTGGAAGACGTGCCACATTTGTTGCGTGTCGCGGGGGAACAGGTCTTGGTAGTAGCACCAGGCAGAGCACCGCTTTGCCTTCGGTGCAGGAACACCGGACACATCCGTCGGGAATGCCGCGTTCCTCGTTGCGCACTCTGCCGTCGCTATGGGCATGACGAGTCGCAGTGCGTGAAAACATACGCGAGCGGGACAGGGCCAGCAGCAAAAGAGGAAATGGTTGAGCTTCTAATGGATGAAGCGGAAGTTGCTGAAGTGTCTCCTCGTGATGCGGATCAGACGAAGGTACCGGTGACGCCCCCTGAGCAAGAGCCACGGGGACCAGAGCAGGGAAAATCGCCCGGGATGAGTGAGCCTGGAGATGAAGTGAAACAGAGCGCAAAAAACGACCCAAACATGGTTGACAACGTAGGCATAGAACCATCAAGCACCGATACGACTTGCAGCGACGAAGCGTATGCTGAGGAAATTGAAGTAGCTGGCGTAAGTGGGTCCGTCGTGAAAAGAACTCGCGATCAAACCGACCGCGAGGACGGCGGTTTAGGAGACAATACAAGCGAGGAACCGCCTGCAAAATCGGTGGTTACGCGTCGGCCGACCTTTCGACCGAAACCAATTACCCGCCGGATAGACAACCGGCGGCTACAAAGCTCAAGTAGGACGTGAAAACCTGCCTGCGAAGGCGCACGGGCGGAGAACCACGCACCATGGCTACAAAATCGAGAAAGGTCGTGTGCTACGCATCCAAGGTACGCGTGAAGACGGTTTTTGGAAATTGTGGGAATCTGTATACTGACATGCATGCATCTGTTGGACGTTATGCACGTTTGGTGTAGGCGCGGAATGCGCAATATGCGGTCAGTTTGTTTTTAATCGACAATGGCAGTGAATCGGGTGAGAGGACTGCGAGTGGCCACGATTAATGTACGTGGCCTTGCCGCAAGACGTCAGCAATATCAGGTCAGTCACCTCCTTGCTGAAAATGAACTGTATCTTGTTGCAGTACAAGAAACAAAGGTTGAAAGCGAGGAACAAACTGATCGCATGGTAGCCACGTTTAGGACGTATTATAACGCTTGCGTGTGCCATGCTGTGGGGACGTCCGAGGGCTGTTTACTTTTGATACGAAAGAGTTTGGGTATCACTGAGCAAGCGCTCAATGTAAGTGAAACTGGTTGTCTTATCGTTTTTGATTTTTCTTTCAGTGGTTTTCAGTGGAGACTTATTTGTTTGTATGGGCCCAATGATATTGTCACGTAGTAGTGACGCTGAAGAAAACAGTCGTAAAACTGTGTACGACGAAACTGGTTGTTTATTGGGCGAACCTGTGCCCACAAAATCAAGGTACACTCAAAGCACAACGATAGCGGCGAACACAGTCGGCGATCGTCGAAAATCTGATCAGCGGCGAAACGCGTCGGCTTTTATACCTGAGTCATCGAAGGTTCTAGATTAATCCCTGATGCCCGCGTGTCTTCCAGAAAGTTCTAGAGAATTCGCGTCAGTCATGCAATCAGATAACATAAGCGTCGGTGAAAACAGGCAATGGAAAGAAGCATCGATAACGTTCTAGAAACTTCCGATACAGGCGCGTCCTGCGCCGAGCGATAACGTTTAACATTTGTTAGCCGGTGGAAAGCGGCCACCGGTGAAAGATAAACATCTATACGTGTCAATATGCATGAAAGAAATGTGTTTTTCGCCGAAGTTGAACAGTATCTAAGTTGTGATAGCGATAGGTATATCATATTTTTGGGGCACTTCAATTGCGTCTGTTAGGCTCAAGATCGCGCTAAGCCAACCGCAGTGCGGGACAAAAGTACTCTGTTTTTGAACACCCTAGTTCAGGAATACAACTTAGAAGATGTTGGCCGTCTCTTAATCGGTGCAACACAACTGCAATATACGCATTGTCAGCGCGGCAGTCAGGCGAGATTGGGTAGAGCGTATGTTTTGCTTGACCTTGTACCCATATGTAACGGGTGTGTTGCACAGCCGGTCTCTTTCAGCGATCATAGTATGGTGTTTTTTACCATTGGCACCCGACCAAAACAGTCACGTTTCAACTGGCAGCTTTGGAAATTTAATCAGAACCTTCTTGAAGATGAATGCTTTGTTACCAGAGTAAAAGAAGAAATAGCAAGACTAATAAACGACCAGCCAAGGGACTATGCGGAAGCATGGGAAGAGCTAAAAATTAAAGTTAAAATGATCGCGATTGAAAGGGGATGTGTTAGGCGCCACAATGAAAAAAGTTAAGGAAAAGGAGCTTCAACGACAGCTCGAGTTCTTGCTTGAGATGGAGAGTGCTGAACCTGGAAAGTTTACAGGTGATATTAGCACCGTTAAAAACGAATTGGAAGCTATTGACATTAGAAAATATAAGGCTGCTGTGATTCGGGCGCGAGCAGAGAGGCTATGGGTTGATGAGAGGCCAAACAAACGCGCCCTGGCCGATGAAAAGAGGTATGCTATGAAGAATGAAATTCAACAAATCAGGTATGATGATAAGATCACATCGGATCAAAAAATGATAGAAAACGCCTTTGCAGAGCACTATCGGAAACCTTTTGGTGAAAGGAAACTGGTGGGTTTAGGGTTTGAAACAGATTTCTTGAATGCCATGCTCAACTTGATGATGACGTAAGAGAGAGAGATTAGAGGAACAGATCAGCAAACGTGACATCGAGCAAGCGATTGAAGAGCTGGCTGACGGAAAGGCGCCGGGACCGGATGGGCTGCGATCTGCTTTTTATAAAGCTTTCGCACCTGAAGTGTCATATATATTATTACAAGTGTTCGATGAGGCATACGAGAAAAAGCAAGTACCTCCGTCATTTCGTAGAGGCCATATGGTCCTAATCCCAAAAAACAGACGATCACGAGAAGCTTCTATCAGTAAGCTCATATAGACCAATTAGTCTTACAAATACAGACTACGAGGTATTAATGAAAATCCTGGCGAAGAGGCTAGAAACTGTGATCAAAGACATTGTCGGGCCACACCAAACATGTGGCATCAAAGGGCGCACCATTTCCACCAATACTCATGTGGCACGCAGTGTACTCGAATGCTGTGACGCCTTTTCAGGTCGAGTTGTCATGCCGCAGCTCGACCTAGCGAAGGCATTTGATCGAGTGTCACATGAAGTGCTGTTTCTTATTCTTAATTACGTAAACGTTGGCAATGTTATTATGGAAGGAGTAAAAATGGCATATCGGGACTGTACTATACAGATTATCATTAATAAAAACCTGAGTGAAAGGATTTCAGTCAAATCCAGCGTCCGCCAAGAATGTCCGCTCAGCCCCCTGCTTTTTGCGGTGTACCTTGAGCCATTCTGTTTAGCCGTGATCCGTAGCGAGAATATTAGAGGATTTAGACTGCAAAGGACCGAAGTAAAATTGTTGGCGTACGCGGATGACATTGCTGTTTTCTGCGATGATCGACAAAGTATCCGAGAAGTCGTTCGCGTGGCAAAAGAGTACTGCAAGCAAACAGGATCTGAAATAAATTGGGAAAAAAGCAGTGGCATATGGCATGGTCATTGAGACGTAACGCCAGATTGTTTTGCATCGGCACGCTGGACGACCACACCAGCAAAATATGTGGGAGGGCCACTCCAGCATTACAAAGATAGCAAGGATTACTGGTTGGACGAAACTGATAAGATGAAGGAAAAATCAGGTGACTGGATGGGACGAGGCTTGTCAATGTTCGGCCGCGCTAGTGCTTGTAACTTGTTTTTAGTAGCCAAAGTGTGGTATGTAATGCAAATTCTGTTCATGGCTAGAGTGAATGTGCAAAAGATACATAGGGTATTCGCTGTGTTTATTTGGGGTTCCAGTTGGGAAAGGGTCAGCCGCAGTAATTTGTTTCGGTCAGTTCGCTGTGGTGGACACGGTCTCACTCACTTGTATATGTTTTCTTGCGAACAGTAATTCAGGTACGCCTGCCAAAAGCTCTGTCAGAGTTCATTATAGCGTCTTGTGAAGACAGAGGGCAAAGTGTGGTTGAATATATGCGTGAAGTGGTTATGTCTTTTCGTATCTTGCATGCGAGGTTTTCCTTGGAATATTTATGTACCATCACAAAGAAAAAGCTCTATAAGGATTTAGTGGATGTTATGATGCCAATACCTATATACCAAACTGTAAACTGTGGAGGACCAGGAAATGACGTTTAGAAGAGAATAAGAAGGATGCCCGTAAGATCTACAGTTAAAAGTTTCTTTTGTAAATTGCCTACAAATACATTGCCAGTAAAGACATGGTTAGAACAGAAAGGGATTTACGTGCCATGGACAGCTAACTGCTTGCTCTGCAAAAAACCGGAGACCATTGATCATGCTTTCATTGACTGTTGGGATGCAATATTTCATTGGGACATCCTACAACGAACGCTAAAAAAGATCTTCCAATCACACCGATAGGTATACGTTTCTTGGCCACTGATAATGAAGGTGAAATACCGTACGATACGTTCATGCCCCTGAGCCTCCACAGCTTATGGAAGACAAGAATGTCGGTCCGTCATGCTGATATAAATGTTCGCACGACACATGAAAATTTCATTCTCAGTATTGCAGAAGTTAGAGAACATTATCAAGCGCAAACCGAGCCTCCTGAAGGGGTGGCTATTCTTGATGACCTTGTAAATTTGAAAACATTTTAATATGACTACGTCACTCAAGTGTGACTGATGTATTTTATACATGTACTCATGTTTTCTTTTAGTGTATTTCTGTCAAAGAAGGCAATAAAGAAAAAAATGGCCTGCTAGCTCAGTCGGTTAGAGCGTCGTGCTAATAACGCGAAGGTCGTAGGTTCGATCCCTGCGCAGGCCACGCGTTTCTTTTTTTTTTTGCGCGCTCCAATGGCTCCCATGCTAATTGTTATCGTTTTTTTTTTCTTTTTGAATGCATAGACCGATCTATCATATTTCGCCGTGAGCGTCCACGCGCACATAAAGTGACTCATCCTTGTCGCTTAGTTGAGGCAGCCCTTGTCCTCGGCCGGCCTGCTAGCTCAGTCGGTTAGAGCGTCATGCTAATAACGCGAAGGTCGTAGGTTAGATCCCTGCGCAGGCCACGCTTTTCTTTTTGTGCGCGGTCCAATGACTCCCATGCTAATTGTTAACTTTGTTTTCTTTTTCAATGCATAGACCGATCTCTCATATTTCGCCGTGACCGTCCACGCGCACATAAAGTGACTCATCCTTGTCGTTTAATTGAGGCAACCGCAGTCCTCACCCGGCCTTCTAGCTCAGTCGGTTAGAGCGTCGTGCTAATAACGCGAAGGTCGTAAGTTTGATCCCTGTGCAGGCCACGCGTTTCTTTTTGTGCGAGCTCCAATGGCTCCCATGCTAATTGTTATCTTTTTTTTTTTCTCTTTTTGAATGCATAGACAGATCTCTCATATTTCGCCGTGACCGTCCACGCGCACATAAAGTGACTCGTCCTTGTCGTTTAATTGAGGCAGCCGTTGTCCTCGCCCGGCCTGCTAGCTCATTCTGCTTCCGGCCACCGAACGTGACGGTTCGTGGAATCATGGCCTCTTCAAGGGCAGCGACAGCGGTCAGTGTTGGCCGCGGTAACAGGACTAACGATAAGGAATACCCGTTTATTCTGCCTCAATTGCCAAAAGGACGAGTGGCGATTAACACCATGTTTTTGCACGGGGATGTGCGTGCCAGACCCTACAAGGTCGTGGATTTTAGGGACGCCCTGCTGCCGCGGGCTTGCTACCGGAGGTGGTGTGCATAGGGGCGTACCAGATAAACCACGTCTGGGCGGTGACCCTCACGGATGCAACCGCCACGAAACGGCTGATAGCCCACAAGGAACTGCAGGTGAAGGGACGACGTTGCGTCATCGTCGACCCACAGGACCAGCAGGTGAAGCTTAGGCTTCACTGGCTACTGTACGGCGTGGCAGACGAGGACATCCGGACTGCGTTCGCGGCTTTCGGCAAGGTGGAGCAGGTAAGCCGGGAGAGGTGGCGCGTCCAAGGCATGGGGGACAAGACGTCAACCACCAGGACCGTGCTGCTCAAGCTGAAGAGCGGCGTCAAAGTGGAGGACCTTCCTCATCAGGTCCGCGTCGGCGGAGAGTTGGCCTTGGTGGTTGTTCCCGGCCGGCCCATGCAGTGCTTGCGTTGCCAGGGCACGGGACACGTCCGTCGGGAATGTAAAGTCCCCCGCTAAAGAAACGACAGAAGATGAAAATGTCCAACTCAAGAGATCAGATAGAATTCGCCGAACTGTCAAAACCAATCAACAAGAAAAAAGTAAGGGATATTCGAAATTATAACGTGGGAAAGATTGAGGAAGCCGTAAAATAGGGACGCAGCATTAAATCAGTAAGAAGAAAGCTTGGCATAGGACAAGGCAAGATGTATGCACTGAAAGATAAGCATGGTAATATCATCAGCAATTTCGATGACATAGTAAAAGCAGCGGAAGAATTCTATACTGACCTGTACAGTACCCAAAGCAGCCAAGCTTCTTTCATTCAAAATAGTGATGAACCGGATACAGAGGCTCCTTCTATAACTAGCGCTGAAGTTAGAAGGGCCTTGAAAGACATGACCAGGGGAAAAGCTGCTGGAGAAGGTGGAATAACAGTAGATTTAATCAAAGCTGGAGTAGATATCATGCTTGAAAAGCTTGCGGCCCTTTATACGCAATGCCTCACAACTTCATGTGTACCAGAGAGCTGGAAGAACGCCAACATTATACTAATCCATAAGAAGGGAGACGTTAAAGAACTGAAGAATTATAGACCCATTAGCTTGCTTTCAGTATTGTATAAAATATTCACCAAGATAATTTCCAATAGAATCACGGCAACACTTGACTTCAGCCAACCAAGAGAACAGGCTGGCTTCAGGAAGGGATATTCTACGATGGATCATATCCATGTCATAAATCAGGTAATCGAGAAATCTGCGGAGTACAATCAAACTCTATACATGGCTTTCATAGATTATGAAAAGGCATTTGATTCAGTAGAGATACCAGCAGTCATAGAGGCATTGCGTAATCAAGGAGTACAGGAGGCATACGTGAATATCTTAGCAAACATCTACAAGGATTCCACAGCTACCTTGGTTCTCCACAAGAAAAGTAGAAAGATACTTATCAAGAAAGGGGTCAGGCAAGGAGACACAATCTCTCCAATGTTATTCACTGCATGTTTAGAAGAAGTATTCAAGCTCTTTAGACTGGGAAGGCTTAGGAGTGAGGATCAACGGCGAATATCTCAGCAACCTTCGGTTTGCAGATGACATTGTCCTATTCAGCAACAATGGAGAGGAATTACAGCAAATGATTGAGGACCTTAATCGAGAAAGTGTAAGAATTGGGTTGAAGATGAATATGCAGAAGACAAAGATAATGTTCAATAGCCTGGCAAGGGAACAAGAATTCAGGATCGCCAGTCAGCCTCTAGAGTCTGTAAGGAGTACGTTTATCTAGGTCAATTACTGACAGGGGACCCTGATCACGAGTAAGAAATTTACAGAAGAATAAAATTGGGTTGGAGTGCATACGGCAGGCATTACCAAATCCTGACTGGGAGCTTACCACTGTCGTTAGAAAGAAAAGTGTACAATCATTGCATTCTAGCGGTTCTAACATATGGGGCAGAAACTTAGAGGTTAACAAAGAAGCTCGAGAACAAGTTAAGGACCGCACAAAGAGCGATGGAACGAAAAATCTTACGGCTAACGTTAAGAGACAGGAAGAGAGCGGTGTGGATCAGAGAACAAACGGGGATAGCCGATATTCTAGTTGACTTTAAGTGGAAGAAATGCAGCTGGGCAGGCCATGTAATGCGTAGGATGGATAACAGGTGGACCATTAGGGTTACAGAATGGATACCAAGAGAAGGGAAGCGCAGTCGAGGTTGGCAGAAAACCAGATGGGATGATGAAGTTAGGAAATTTGCAGGCGCAAGTTCGAATACGCTAGCGCAAGACAGGGGTAATTGGAGATTGCAGGGAGAGGCCTTCGTCCTGCAGTGGACATAAAATATAGGCTGATGATGATGATGTTCACGGTGCAGACGTTTCGGCCACGAGGACGCTGACTGCGTGAAATCGTACGCCGCCGTGACGGGCCCGGCTGCGACTGACGTTGCGGCAGAGAACGTCATGGACGTGGTGGAGGCGGAGGACGCTGCCAAAGGAGCCGGAGACCCGGTGCCACTGGCGACGAGCGGTGCTGCGTTGGCCGGGAACGCAGACGGCAAGGTGGCTGAGGCTGCTGCGATGCCGAGTGCGTCGGCACAAGTCGCGACTACAGAAGATGAGGCGACGGGGAGCGTTAGTGGAGATGCACCCATCGACGACACGAAGACAATGCAACAGGACGAGGCCGTCAATGACGACGACCGGACTACGACTCCCGCTCCAGTCAAGCGCACCCACGACGAGACAAAGGACCGAGATGAGGGTGCAATGAGCTGCAACGAGGGACCACCGAAAAAGACGCCTCTTGGGAGGCGAATGGGCTTCAAGCCAAAGCCCAACATCCCGCCGGAGAAAACGCCTGGCGACAAAGCGCCTCCCCCGAACAACGCCGGCAAGCCGGAAGGTTCCGGAGACGGCTAGCCGAGGGCTAGTCGTGAAGGGTAAGCACCATGCTCCAGGCCTACTTCATTCTTTAGTACAGCATGGCACCTGACCCGTCTCTCAGTATTGCCACACTAAACGTGCGAGGCTTGGCGGTTTGCCGTAGGCAAAGTCAAGTCCTACGGTTGGTCACTGACCACGACATAGATGTTTTAGCTGTCCAGGAGACCAAGGTGGACGGGGAGGAGGAGACCGGGAGCATGGTGCGGCGTTTCACGACTAGATATTATGCGGTCGTGAGCCACGCGGTAGGGACGTCCGCCGGATGTGTCCTGTTTGTTAAGAAGTTGCCAGACCTTGTAGTACAAAGTGTGTTTTCATGTCAATCCGGAAGGATTGTATTTTGCGATTTTCTTTTTTGTGAAGTTCAATTTCGAGTAATATGCATATATGCGCCAAATGGTGTAGAAGAACGGGCATTATTTTTTTTCGGATCTTTTTCAGCATATTAGCAGTGAAAAGTACGTGCTTTTGTTGGGAGATTTCAACTGTGTTTTGAGTGCTCGGGACCGATCCAATAATGGTGGTATCCGCGATAAAAGCAGTCATATATTGTCTAAGCTGATTAGCGAAAATGAACTAGACGATGTATGTGAGTGTCTGGAGGGAGAGAGGGAAGTGATGTATACGCGATTTCAAGGGAGTAGTCATGCGCGGTTAGACCGTTTGTACATGTCACAGGACGTCATTTCGAAGTGCCACAGTTATTCTGTTGCACCTGTGTCGTTCTCAGATCACTGCTTGGTGAAGTGTAACATAGGTATGAAGAAGAGCGAATCTTTTATATGGGACCTATGGAAAATTAATGCCTTATACTAAAAGACGAGCCATTTGTAGAGGCAATACAAGAGGCCGTTATGGAAGTATGCGATGAACGTACTGAAACCATAGCAGAGAAATGGGCATGGTTCAAACAAAAGGTAGAAATGAAAGCAATAGAAAGATCGAGCTGCTTAAAGTTTGAGAGGGGGATGAAAGAAAGAGACTTACGAAAGATACTTAAGCAGCTGATAGCGCTGGAATGCAAAGAGCCAGGGCAGTACAAGCAAGATATGCGAACCATTAAAGAAAAAATTGAGCAGTTGGACAAAGAACGCTATCAAGGCGCAATTGTGGGCGCAAGAGCAAACGCATTAGTAGCGGGGGAGACGCCCACCAAAAGGGCGCTTGGACTTGAAAAAGCTCATGGTCGACGTAATCATGTCGATAAGATCTTGTGGAACGGCACACTTGTCGAGATAATGAGAGCATAGGCCGAGCGGTTTTAGACTATTACCAGTCGCTGTTTGCATTTCAAGAAGCCAGTGTAAATGAGTTTAAGAAGGGTTTTCTCGCTCGCATGCCGTGATTGAGTGACGAGACGAAGGACTGATTAGAAGGGAATATAAGAGAACACGTAGTCGAAAAAGCAATAAATGATTTGAACAATGGTAAATCACCCGGACCTGACGGTCTCAGCGCGCGTTTTCTTAAAGCTTTTAAGAAAGAATGGTCGCCCCTGCTAACAGGCCTGTTTAACGCTGCCTATGTGAACAAAACTTTGCCGCCTTCTTTTGGTAAAGCGCATACCATCCTGTTACCTAAGAGTGACCAAGCGGAGAAACTTAGGCTAGTGACATCTTATAGGCCGATATTTCTAACTAATGTCGATTATACTATATTTATGAAGGTTTTGGCAGCCAGACTGCAAAGAGTCATCAAAGAAATAGTCGCAGACCACCAAACGTGTGGGATCAAAGGGAGGAGGAGGAGGAGGAATAAACTTTATTTGTGTAGCAGATTTGTAAGACCTAGGCGTCTCTACCTAGATGACGGCCTCGAGCCCTTGGGCTCTGGCGGCATCTTCGGCCTGCTGGATTGCCTTAAGTTGGTCTTCCGGTGCAGAGCTGAGCAGCGCGGTCTCCCACTGCTCTCTGGTCTTGTGCGTTTTATTCTGTATGGGTGTCCCAGGACAAGCCCAAACCATATGTTGCAAGTCCGCCCTTTCTTGACAGAATCTGCATTTATCGGTGTAAATTTCTGGATAGCAACGGTGAGGGGCCACCGGGTTCGGATATGTTTCTGTTTGCAACAAACGCCATGCTGTCGCTTGCCGTCTACTTAGCGAGGAGTGTGCCGGGGGGAAACGGGCCCTGCCCAATTTATAGTGTTTGGTTATCTCTGTAAAGCTGGTCACCCGGTCTCTCTCCGTTCCCAGTATTTGCGTGTTACCTGCTCGGTCCGTCAGTTCTCGAGCCAGGTTGTGCACAATTTCGTTCCCGGGAAGGGAGGAGTGTGTGGGTGCCCATATAATGTAAACTTTTCGATCTTCACGATAGTTGGCTAAAATTCGTAGCGCTTCCGGCGAGATTCTTCCTTTGGCAAAGTTTTTGACGGTGGTCTTGGAGTCGCTGACTATGATGTTGGCCTCCGTGGAGGCTATTGCCAGTGCTAAGGCAGCCTCCTCCGCCACCTCAGCCTTTCCTGTTTTTACACTGCCACTAACTCTGGAGTCACCCTCTAGACTGGTAGCAACTATTGACATACTCTGTCTATTTGTGTATTCCGCCGCGTCCACATAGACCACGTCCCTAGCACTACTGAATTTTTTGTGGAGAGCTCTCGCTCTTGCGATTCTTCTATCTTCGTGAAACTCCGGGTGCATGTTTCTGGGTATTGGGAGTATTGAGAAATTTTCCCTTATTTTCCTTGCGATGTCTCCCCGCAGTCCGTGCTGTGCTTCGTAGGATATTCCGATGTCGTTTAATATGTGTCTGCCCGTCAAACTCTGCGTAAGTCTTTCATACTGCGCCACTCTCTGGGCCTCAATAAGTTCGTCTAATGTGTTGTGTACGCCGAGTGCTAGCAACTTCTCGTTTGACGTATTTGCTGGAAGTCCCAAGGCTTGCTTATACGCCCTTCTAATGATACATTCTATCTTGGCTTTCTCCGCAGCGTAGAGCTTAAGGTAAGGGACCACATATACAATACGACTGAGTACGAATGCTTCTATTAATCGAATAAGGTTGAGCTCTTTCATGCCATAATTCCTGTTGGATATCCGCTTTATTAGTCTAATTGTTTGGTGAAAACTATTATCCAGTAGTCTAATGGTTTCCCCATTATGACCGTTTTCGGATATGCGGAGTCCCAGTATTCTTAGGCTCTCCACTATCGGTATCCTGGTGCCTTCTACTGTGACCACAATGTCAGGCGTTTCCTTAATGCTTTTTCGACCTCTGCATGTGCGTCTATAGAGCAGTAGTTCTAATTTTTGAGAGGAACATCGCAGTCCCCTGTCTCTGATGTAGTTTTCGACCGTGTTTACTGCTGTTTGGAAGATCTCTTCCACGTGCCCATCGCTTCCAGCCGCCACCCAGAGGGTAATGTCGTCCGCGTATAGGCTGTGTCCGAGTCCTTCTATTTTTTCGAGTCTCGCAGGAAGAGCAATCATTGCCACGTTGAATAGAAAGGGGTATAGGACCGACCCCTGCGGAGTACCCCTATTATTGAGTTTGATCTCCTCCGATTTGGTTCCCCCAATTGTAATCTTTGCCGTACGACCGTCAAGAAGTCTTTGATGTCCGCGTATGTTTTACGTCCTACATCCAGCTCTTGGAGATTTTGCAGTACTGCCTTGTGCGTGACAGTGTCAAAGGCCTTTGTTAGATCGAGCCCTAGTATCGCCTTGGTGTCTAGAGTTTTCGCGCCCGCATCTAATATGTGATGTTTAAGTTGGAGCACAATATCCTGCGTCGATAACTTTGGTCGAAATCCAACCATGCTATGTGGGTAAAGTCCTCCATCATCCATGTATCTCGTGAGGCGTGTGAGAACCACATGTTCCATGAGTTTACCGAAAGGGAGGTCAATTTTTTCGAATATTCACACGATGCGGTGCGTGCTCGAGTGCTGTGACATAACGTACGACGGCGTCGCAGTGCTTCAGTTGGACCTAGAGAAAGCGTTTTACTGTGTGTCTCATGATATATTGTTTGCCATTCTGGAACACATTAATGTGGGTGCCATCATCACTGAGGGAGTGGCGTTGGCGTATCATAACTGCACAACAAGCTTAATTGTGAATAAGTCATTGGGGGCCCCCATTAACGTCATGCGTTCTGTGCGTCAAGGCTGCCCCCTCAGTCCTCTTTTGTTTGCAATTTACATAGAAACGACGTGTTTGGCGATAATTGAGAATGATCATATACGAGGTTGTAGCTTGGCAGCCACAGAAGTCGAGCTCCTGGCATATGCCGATGATTTAGCCGTGTGTTGTACAAACAGAGAAAGTGTAACAGAAACGATACGCGTTGTGAAGCAGTTTTGTGATGTGACGGGCAGTAAAGTGAACTAGGGTAAGTCCCTCGGTTTGTGGCACGGAGAGTGGTCTTCGGCCCCGGACAACTTTGCGAATGTGAGCTGGGTGAAAATCCCTACCAAGTATCTCGGTGTTCCCATGGACAGTTACAAACATAGCGAGGGATACTGGACGAACCAAATAAAAGAAACAAGAGAAAAAGCAGACAACTGGAAAGGCATCAACCTGTCCATTTTCGCAAGGGCAACTGTATGTAATATGTTTTTCATTACGAAGTTGTGGTACGTCATGCAGACGTTGTTTTGTTCAAGGGTAAATTTGCAAAGGTTGCACAGAGTGTTCGCCGTGTTTATCTGGGACTCCAACTGGGAAAGATGTAGCCGAACAAATCTGTTCAGGCGGGTGAAGGAAGGGGGGCTGGGGCTGGCGCATCTTTTTGTACGACAGCTTGTCAATAGATTTTAGTTTTTTCGAGTTGTGCGTGATGCATTTTTGCGTACGGTATTACAGATCAGGTTAAGAGCCGCTTTGCCGGCACTCATTGTTAGTACCAATAGTATGCCAGGAACAATTCACGACTATCTAAAAGAAGTTGTCGATAGTGTGCGCTTTCTTTCTGTGCGTTTTTCTTACGATTATTTATCTGGCGTGAAAAGAAAGACGTTCTATAGAGATGTATGCGATATTGTATTTCCAGTGCCATTCTACAGAGCGGTATACAGCGGAGGACCATGATAGGATGTCCTTAAACGGGTGAAAAGAATGGAGGTGCCTACTAGGTAAAAACATTCTTTTTTAGGCTGCACGCAGGAACACTGTCAGTGAAAACATTCATGGAAGAACGTGGCCTCCTTGTACCATGGCGCTCACATTGCTTGATATGCAAGCAACCTGAAACCATAGATCATGTGTTCTTGCATTGCTGGGAAGGCGTCTACTTCTGGGACGTCCTATAACGGACAATCAAGAAGGATTTTCCACTGAGTCCGCATGAGATAAGGTACCTAGCGATAAACAATGAGGACGGAGTTCCATACAATTTAATAATGCTCCAGGGCCTCCACTGTTTATGGCGGGCAAGGATGGCTGGGTACCATTGCGACCCATACGCTAGGCCTGCACGTATTTTCGAGAGAGTATGTCTCGCTTTATTGCAATAAAGAAAACACAAGATTGTCTACACGATTGGCTGTCGAGGCTAGAACCTCTGACAGCTTTAAAAGAATTTTAGTTAGACAACGCCAGTCCATGTCGGACTGGTGGCTTTCATTTTTTTCAATATGTTTTGTAGTTATTTTTGTGATATTGTTCTGTAGTGTGTGCTCTGTACATTGTCAAAGACCGGCAATAAATAAGAAAAAAGCCGGCCTGTTGGCTCAGTCGGTTAGAGCGTCGTGCTAATAACGCGAAGGTCGTAGGTTCGATCGCTGCGCAGGCCGCGCGTTTCATTTTGTGCGCGCTCCAATGGCTCCCATGCTTATTGTTATCTTTTTTTTCTTTTTGAATGCATAGACCAATCTCATATTTCGCCGTGACCGTCCACGCGCACATAAACTGACTCATCCTTGTCGCTTAGTTGAGGCAGCGGTTTTCCTCGGCCGGCCTGCTAGCTCAGTCGGTTAGAGCGTCGTGCTAATAACGCGAAGGTCGTAGGTTCGATCCCTGCGCAGGCCACGCGTTTCTTTTTGTGCGCGCTCCAATGGCTTCCATGCTAATTGTAATCTTTTTTTTTTCTTTTTGAATGCATAGACCGATCTCTCATATTTCGCCGTGACCGTCCACGCGCACATAAAGTGACTCATCCTTGTCGCTTAGTTGAGGCAGCCGTTGTCCTCGGCCGGCCTGCTAGCTCAGTCGGTGATTCTTCTTCCGGCAGCCGGGCTGAGCGGCTCGTAGAATCATGAGCTCCGTTGGAGCGGCGATGGCGGCCCTTACCAGCTGCGGTAACAGGAAACAAGAAGAATATGAGTACCATTTTGTTTTGCCACAACTGCCTACAGGACGCATTGTTACCAATACAGATTTTCTGCATGGTGACGTGCGAGCACGGCCTTACAGAGTCGAAGATTTCCGGGGCGCTCTCGCTCTAGCCAGGATGCTGCCGGAAGTTGTCGCACTCGGGGCCTACCAGATTAACCATGTCTTGGTGGTTACCATGTGCAATGCAGACGCTACCAAGCGGCTGCTAGCCTTGAAGGAAATGGAAGTGAAGGGACGGTGCTGCGTCGTCGTGGACCCACAGGACAGGCAAGTCAAGTTACGCCTTCACTGGCTTATTTACGGCGTAGCTGACGAGGACGTCCGTACAGCGCTAGCCGCTTATGGCAAGGTGGTTGGCGTACAGCGTGAGCGTTGGCGGGTGCCGGGTGTACAAGAAAAGAACTCGACTGCCCGGACGGTGCTGATGAAGTTGAAAACTGGCTTGAAGTTGGAAGACCTACGGCACCAGGTACGGGTCGCCGGAGAACTAGAGTTAGTGGTAGTTCCGGGGCGACCAATGCAGTGCCTGCGCTCTCAGGGCTGTGGACATGTCCGGCGTGACTGCAAAGTGCCCCGGTGCTCGAGATGCAGACGATTTGGACACGAAGACGCTCAGTGCACGCGGTCCTACGCCGCAGCTACTGGGCGAGGAGTGAGCGACTACACCGAGAATCTCTTAATGGACGTGACTGAAGCCGAGGAGGCAGCAAAAGGAAGCGGAAGCTTGGAAACCCAAAAGGAACCGTGCAGCGAAAAGACACCAGAAGGCAAGCAAAGCCAGGTGACAACGGAGGCTACGACCAAGCCGCCAGCAACAGTGTCCGAGCTGGCAGCAACGCCCGTTCCCGCTGACGACGACACGTTGGAGAGCAGCGATACAGAAGGCACCCAAGCTGAACCAACGAAGCTGCACTTGCCGGGGAGCCAAGCCCATAGCAGCAGAGTCAACCCGGCTGTCAAGCGTCCGCTTGAAGGGACCGCGGACCAGAAGGCGTCCTCCGAGAGACGCCCCAGCGTTAAGCCACGGCCAAATGTCGAATCGGAGAGGAAGGCCACCGACGAACCGCCGAGGCAGCACCTGGACACCGGGCAACCGGGTGGATCCGAAGACGTCTAGCCGTGCGCTAGACGTGCAAGGTAAGCGTCATGCTTCGGGTCCTGCTACCTACTGTTAAAACATGGCACGCAACGCGTCGTTTAGTTTGGCTACGTTAAACGTGCGAGGTCTGGCCGCAAAGAAAAAGCAGAGTCAAGTATTCCGGTTGTTGGTAGATCATGACCTCGACATGTTGGCAGTGCAAGAAACAAAAGTTGAAGGGGAGGAGCAGACCCGGAGCATGATGCTTCGCTTCACGTCTCGCTACTACGTTGCAGTGAGTCATGCGGTGGGCAATTCCGCGGGATGCCTGCTATTTTTGAAAAAGTTACCGGGGATAGATGTACAGAGTGTTTATTCATGTCCAAGTGGTATATTTATTGTTGTTGATTTTTATTACATTGATGTTACCTGGAGAGTAATATGTATTTATGCACCGAACGGTACAGATGAGAGGTATAATTTTTTTCTGAGCATTGAGCCATATCTGACTGCAGACAAACATGTTGTTGTGTTAGATTTCAACTGCGTTTTGAACACTCGGGACCGAACCAACGCACACAGGTATAGAGACAGAAGTAGTCAGCTTTTATGACGGTTTATTGGAGAACGTGATATAGATGATGTAGCAGAATGTCTCGAGGGAGCGAGAGAAGTGCAGTTTACGCATTTCCAAGGACAGAGTCACGCTCGCCTTGACCGTATTTATGCATCAGTGGAGCTATTACCTTTGTGCACCCAATACCATGTAGTGCCCGTGTCGTTTTCGGACCATTGTCTGGTTAAATGTCTGATGGGAAGTGCGGAAAAACAAAACAAGTTTTCGTGGGATCTGTGGAAAATGAACGTAAAGCTTCTAAGCGACGAATGCTTTATTCAAGATGTGAAGGAGGCGATAGATGCAATGAAATCAGAACAGGTGCCCAGTGTCGGCGCGCAATGGGATTTATTTAAGCAACATGTCAAAATGAAAGCCATAGAGCGAGCTAGCTGCATTAAGTATGAGGATAAAGTCAAAGAAAGAAATTTAAGAACATTGCTTGAAAAACTGGTTAAGCTTGAATGCCGTGAGCCGGGCAAGTTTAAAGACGACATTCGTAGCATAAAACAGAAACTCTAAGCAGCAGATGAAGAACGTTATCGGGGAGCGATAGTGCGAGCCAGAGCCGAGGCATGGGCGGCCGGGGAGACGCCCACTTCTTCTTCTTCTTCTTTCTGGGGTTTTACGTGCCAAAACCAGTTCTGATTATGAGGCACGCCGTAGTGGAGGGCTCCGGATTAATTTTGACCACCTGGGGTTCTTTAACGTGCACTACAACGCAAGCACACGGGCGTTTTTGCATCTCGCCTCCATCGAAATGCGGCCGCCGCGGCCGGGATTTGATCCCGCGACCTCGAGCTCAGCAGCGCAACGCCTTAGCTGACTGAGCTACCACGGTGGGTAGGGGAGACGCCCACAAAGCGAGCGCTGGGAATCGAAAGGGCGCACGCCCGCCGTAATCACATCGATGTGATAGAAGAAAATGGTATTGAAACAACAGATACGGAGGCTATAGGGCGAGCTTTCTTTCGATTCTACGAAGGGCTGTTTGCTCATAGATCAGTAGATGTAGAAGGGTTTAAAACAGCCTTCTTAGAGCGCATGCCTCGGCTGTCAGAAGAAAGAAAAGCAGCTCTTGAAGCACCTATAACAATAGCAGAAATAGAAAAGGCAATAGATGATCTTAACCCTGGAAAGTCGCCCGGTCCGGACGGTCTGAGCGCGGCTTGGTACAAAGCATTCAAGCAAGACCTGTCCTGTCAGTTGAAAGATGTCTTTGATGAGGCATTTGAGGTGGGAACGTTACCCCTGTCATTCTCCCAAGCACACACTGTGCTCATTCCAAAAACAGAACAAAAAGATAGGCTAAGACTCGTGACATCATACAGACCAATCTCACTAACTAACTGTGATTATAAAATATTTATGAAAGTATTGGCTAGCAGACTTCAGACCGTTATGACGCAGATTGTGGGAGCCCACCAAACCTGTGGTATTAAGGGCCGCTCTATTTTTACTAATATTCGTTCATTGAGGTGTGTGCTCGAGTGTTGTGACGCCTCTCGGTCGGCTGTCGCAATACTCCAGCTTGACCTAGAAAAGGCATTTGACTGGGTATCTCATGCATTATTGCGTTCCATACTCGAACATGTTAATTTAGGCTCAATCATCATCGACGGAATATCCCTAGCTTATAGAAACTGCAAAACGCGCCTGATAGTCAACAACAGATTGGGGGCCCCCGTTGACGTCCAGCGGAGCGTGCGTCAAGGGTGCCCACCGAGTCCTCTATTGTTTAGTATTTATATTGAAACTTTGTGTCAAGCAATAATTGAAAATGATCGTGTTCATGGGTTCAGATTGCAGGCGTCCGAGCTAAAGCTCTCAGCGTACGCTGATGATATAGCGGTGTGCTGTACGAAAAAGGAGAGCCTGCTAGAGACAGTCGCTGTAGTAAGACGGTTCGGAGAAGTAACGGGGAGCTTTGTGAACTGGGGAAAGTGTCTGGGCTTTTGGCACGGCGAGTGGCAGTCAACACCAGAGACATTTGCCAACGTGAAATGGGTTAAAACCCCAGTGAAGTACCTCGGCGTTCCCCTTGAAAGTTATAAGAAAAATGATGATTTCTGGCTAGAACAAGCCAAAGAAACACGAGAAAAGGCGGAGAGATGGAAAGGTTCACACCTATCAATTTTCGCCAGAGCGACAGTGTGCAATTTGTTTTTTGTTAGTAAATTATGGTACATGATGCAAGTGTTGTATTGTTCGCGAGTGCATGTGCAGAAGTTCCACCGAGTGTTCGCTGTTTTTATTTGGGCTTCCAGCTGGGAACGCTGCAGCCGCACGAATCTTTTCAGGCGAGTGAAAGACGGAGGCCTGGGTCTGGCACACCTATTCGTGCGGCAGCTTGTAAGCCGTTTTTTCTTCTTTCGGGACGTCAAAGACCCGTTCTTAAGATCAGTGTGTCAAGTGAGACTTTGTAGTGCGTTACCAGAGCTTGTTATCAGCAGCGAAATTATGCCTGGTACTTTGTTTGGGTACTTCAAGGAGATAGT
Source organism: Dermacentor silvarum (assembly GCF_013339745.2). Taxonomy (NCBI): domain Eukaryota; kingdom Metazoa; phylum Arthropoda; class Arachnida; order Ixodida; family Ixodidae; genus Dermacentor; species Dermacentor silvarum. The sequence continues at coordinate 158,386,077 of NC_051158.1, read as the reverse complement.
AGCCAGTGTTCGTTTTTTGTCGGTACGGTTCTCGAATGATTATATGTTCAGCGTCAAAAGAAAGAAAATGTACAGTGACCTGTGTGATGTTATTTTTCCAGTACCGATGTACAGAGCCATATACAGTGGAAGTCAGGGAAGGAACGTTTTGAAACGAGTAAAAAAAATGCACGTGCAGCCAGGAGTGAAATCTTTCTTCTTCAAGCTTCACACTGGCACCCTGACAGTGAGAACCTTCTTAGAAGAACGCGGATTTTACATGCCGTGGGGGTCAAACTGTCTGATTTGTAAAAAGCCTGAAACAGTAGACCATATTTTCATACATTGTTGGGAGGGGGTGTACTTTTGGGACGTTCTCCAAAGAAAAATGAAGAAAGAATTGCCCTTACATCCGCAGGGCATAAGATTTCTACCACTGGATAATGAGGACGGGGTCCCATTTGACCTCATCATGCTGAGTGGCCTCTACTGTCTATGGCGATCGCGGATGCGAGGCGTCTATTGTGACTCAGAAGCGCGACCTGCGCGCATACATTTCCATGAACACATGTCACACTTTCTGGAGGTGAAAAAAGCACAAGTTGATGTGCCTGATTGACTACCAAGGGTAGACGCCTTGGCATCCCTAAAGGAATTTTAAAAGACAAAGTAAAAAAAAATAATTAAATTATGGGGTTTTACGTGCCAAAACCAGTTCTGATTATGAGGCACGCCGTAGTGGGGGACTCCGGAAATTTGGACCACCTGGGGTTCTTTAACGTGCACCTAAATCTAAGCACACGGGTGTTTTCGTATTTCGCCCCCATCGAAATGCGGCCGCCGTGGCCGCGATTCGATCCCGCTACCTCGTGCTCAGCAGCCCAACACCATAGCCACTGTCAGCCAAGTCATGCTGGCTCCTATGTAAGAGCTTGTTTTTTTTTTTCTGTATTTTCGTGTCCTAGTTATGCATTTTGTTTGTTTTGCTGACAGTGTGTAGGTGAACCTGTCGAGAACTGGCATATAACGAAAAAAAAAGCTACCTCAGTCGGTTAGAGCGTCGTGCCAATAACGCGAAGGTCGTAGGTTCGATCCCTGCGCAGGCCACGCGTTTCTTTTTGTGCGCGCTCCAATGGCTCCCAAGCTAATTGTTACCTTTTTTTTCTTTTTGAATGCATAGACCGATCTCTCATATTACGCCGTGACCGTCCGCGCGCACATAAAGTGACTCATGTTGTCGTTTAATTGAGGCAGCCGTTGTCCTCGGCCGGCCTGCTAGCTCAGTCGGTTAGAGCGTCGTGCTAATAACGCGAAGGTCGTAGGTGCGATCCCTGCGCAGGCCACGCGTTTCTTTTTGTGCGCGCTCCAATGGCTCCCATGCTTATTGTTATCTTCTTTTTCTTTTTGAATGCATGGACGGATCTCTCAGATTTCGCCGTGACCGTCCACGCGCACATAAAGCGACTCACCGTTGTCGCTTAATTGAGGCAGCCGTTGTCCTCGGCAGGCCTGATAGCTCAGGGATTCTGCTTTCGGCAACCGAGCGTGACGGACGTATGATGTAGGAGCGGCTTCAGGCTCCGTAGGAGCGGCTTCAGCGGCCCAGAGCGGCCGCGGTAACAGGATTCTTGCTGCTGACAACGAGTATCAAGTTGTTTGGCCGAGTTTGCCAACAGGGCGTTTTGTTGTGAACACCGTTTTTTTACATTGTGATATCAGGGCCCGCCTATACCGGGTGGAAGATTTCCGCGATGCGCTTGCCCCGCTATCGCTCCTGCCGGAAGTGGTGGCCCTCGGGGCCTACCGTATGAGCCATGTTTCGGCCGTGACCTTCAAGGACGACGAAGCGGTGAAGAAGATCGTCAGCGTTGGTGAGCTGCAGGTCAAAAAGGGTCGATGCCTCGTCATTGACCCCGCCAACCAGGATGTACGCTTGAAAGTGCATTGGCTGCTTTCTTGAGGCACACAAATTTCTTGAGGCACACCAGCTCATCAAGAATGTCAACCCAGTCTGCGGGTTCATTCTGTGCACGATAGACTTCTCGTAAAAAAGAAACACTTTCAATGAAGTTTTCTCGCATAGGGCGTACATTGGCGTCAGCATGACGAACAGCCATTCTCGTCTTCCACAAACTGTGGAAGCCCAGGACCATGAACATATCAAATGGTATTCCTTGATAACTTTCAACTGGTAGGAATCGAATTCCATACGGGGTCATGGGGAGTTCTCTTTTGAGAGTGTGCTGCAAGACATCCCAATGAAATACTGCGTCCAGACAATCAATGAAGGCATGTTCAATTGTTTCGGGCTTTCTACACAGCAAGCAGTTCGTTGTCCACGGTATGAATATTCCTTTTTGTTCAAGCCATACTTTAACGGGGAGGGTGTTTGTGAGTAGCTGGAAAAAAAAATGTTTTCGCCGCAGGTCGTACAGGCATCCTTTTGACTCGTTTCAGCACATCTTTTCCTGGGCCTCCACAGTGAACCGTCCTATAGAGTGGGGTAGGAAGCATGCTGTCAGCCAAATGGACGTACAGTTTTTTCTTTCTCACTGAGCACAAATACTCCAACGAAAACCGTGCACAAAGTATTCGAAAAGACGCACCTACTTCACGATAATAACCAGTCGCTCTTCTACTGATAACACTGCATGTAGTTAAAACAAATTCCGGCAGTTCTGTTGCCATTCTCGCCTGAATGACAGTGCGGACAAAAGCATTTCTTTCATCGCGCAGGAAAAAGAACCGCGATACAATCTGTCTAATGAACAAGTGTGAGAGCCCAAGGCCCCCACTGCGAACACTGCGAAAAAGGTTTGTACGGCTGGTTCGCTCCCAAGTGGAGTTCCATATAAAGGTGGCTAACACTCGGTGCACTTTTTGAACATTGACACGAGACATGAACATTACTTGCACTATATACCAGACTTTGGCAATCAAAAAACATTGAAAGCTGAGGCACGCGCAAACACTGATAATCCCCGGCCTTGCCATCCCTTTATCTTTTCTTTCATCAATCCTGTTTGTCCGCTCCATAACTTCGTGGAGTCTTGATAGTGCTCAAGGGGCACACCTAGATAGGGGGCAGGCACTGTAGTCCATTGCATTCCGGCGAAATTAGTGGGCATCGCGTTCCACCTTCCATGCCATATGTCTAGAGCACTGCACGGGCTCGGGCTTACCCGAAAGCCCAGGCCCGGCCCGGCCCACGGGCCGGGCCGGGCCGGGTAGCACAGTTTTTTCACGGGCTCGGGCCCGGCTCGGGAACGGCGTGTGCTTTTTGACCCGGGCCCGGGCCGGGCTCGGGCTTTTTGATGGTGTGCATGTGACGTGCAGCGAGTTATTCTCGGGCGTCTCAACTCTGAAAAACATTATTTTTCGGTCTCGGGCCGGGTTCGGGCCGGTTTCGAGTCGGGCTCGGGCCGGGCTTGGGCCTAAGGTAAAGGGGAGGTGGGCCGGTGCCGGGCGGGTAACGTAGATTATTTCCGGGCCCGGGCCGGGCCCGGGTCTCGCCATAAAAGTTTTGATCGGGCTCGGGCGGACCGCCCAACGTAAAAACGGGCCAGGGCCGCGCCCGGGCTGAAACAATCGACCCGTGCAGTGCTCTACATATGCCAACACTTTTTTCGAAGTTTATCTGGGCACCCGTGTACTTACAGAAAGATCTTGCCAGGTGGACAGCCTCGATCACGCTTTCCTTGTCTTCACAAAAGACGGCGACGTCATCTGCATAGGCTAGCATTTTAACTTCAGCGGCGTGCAGCCTAAAACCACGTATGCTTACATCATGGATAACTGCCACACAAAATGGTTCGATGTATACGGCAATAAGCAATGGAGACAAAGGACAGCCTTGTCGCACAGACGAGTGGACTGGCACCTTCGAACTAAGGCATTTATTAATTACAATCTGCGTTTAGCACTCTTCATAATCCATTTTAACGCCCTCGAAAATGACGTTACCAACATTACAGTGCTGCAATATAGAGAAAAGCACCTCATGTGACACCCGGTCGAAGGCCTTCGCAAGGTCGAGCTGCAACATCGCCACCCGACCCCCAATGTCATCACAACATTCTAGCACATTCCTTCCAATGTGGGTGTTGGTGAAAATTGTGCGGCCTTAAAGCCACACGTCTGGTGTGGCCCTACAAGCTCCTTAATCACGCTTTGGAATCGTCCAACCAGTACTTTCATAAAGATTTTGTAATCTGTGTTGGTCAGACTTATCGACCTGTATGAACCTACTAAAAGAAGCTTTTCCCGCTCATAGGTTTTTGGAATCAACACTACGTGTGACATGCGGAATGAGGGTGGCACTTTTTTAACATCATACGCTTCTGCGAGTAGTCTGTGCAAAATACAGGAAAACTCTTGACTGAATGATTTGCAACACTTGGCGCCTAGACCGTCTGGCACTGGCGACTTTCCTGACGGCAACTCATCTATCGCCCTTTCAATCTCTGGTACACTTATTGGCGTTTCAAGGCTTTCTCTAACGCCGTCTTCCAACCTTGGAATTTCGCTCATGAATTCGCTGTCGAAGCCTAGTCCAGAGCGAGCCCCATTGCCGTACAATTCCCGATGATCCTCAACGAAGGCTCTCTCGATTAAGGCAGGTTCTGACGTCACCTCGTTTTGAAAACGTATCTGTTTAATCTCATTTTTTGACGCATGCCGCTTTTCATCGCTCATTGCCCGTTTGTTTGGCATCTCACCCATCCATAACCGTTCGCTCCGAGCACGTATAACTGCAGCTTTGCATCGCTCTGCGTCAATAACTTCCAGCTCATGTCTTACTTTCTTTACAGTTTTCCGCAACCTGATCATGAACCGTATTTTGTACGCTCAAAAGAAATTCAAGTTGTCTTTGCATCTCTCTTTGTTTCTGCAGTTCTTCATGCTGGCGGCTGCTTCCTCTTTCGATCGCAATTAACTTAACTTGGGCCTTAAATTCTTCCCATGCAGCCATAAATTTGTCATGCTTGTTTGTCATCAACTCTAATATCTTTTCCTTCACTCTGCGCACAAGTAGCTCATCATGAAGCAGCTTTTCGTTGAATTTCCACATGTTCCAGTTGAATCGTGTTCTTTTAACTTTTTCCCCCATCGCGAAGCTCACTAAGCTATGATCCGTAAACAATAGCGGTGTGACATTATAACTGTTACAAAGGGGGATCAAATCTAGTGAAACATACACTCTGTCCAGCCTTGCTCGGCTGTATCCTTGAATGTGCGTGTGCTGCAGAATCGTGCCGTCAGTGAAAATTTGACCCACATCTTCTAAGTTGTGGTCGTCAATTAGTGAGCTAAAAAGAGATCACTTTTGTCCCGAACATGTTTCCCTCTGATTCGATCTTCCGCAGAACACACACAATTAAAATCACCAAGAAATATGATGTAGCGGTCCCACTTTAGATACTGCTCTATATACTCAAAATACAACAATCGGTCGTTCACAATGTTCGGCGCATAAACGCATATGAGCCGCCACGACGCTCCAGAAAAAGAAAAATCGACAATGAGCATGCGGCCAGTTTGACATACAGTTACACTTTCTTCAATAATGCCAGCACTCTTCCGCATAAGCAACGCACACCCGCGTGATGTACCATTAGCATGGCGTACGCACTCATTGTAATGCGCCGTGAAAGGCGTCACCATGCGATCGGTCTGCTCTTGAGTTTCGACCTTAGTTTCTTGTAAAGCGACAACATCGAGTTCCTTCTCCATACACAAGCGACTGAGTTGATACTGTCTCCTTCGCGCTCCGAGGCCATGAACATTTAAAGTGGCCACTCTCAATGCTGTCTCTAATTTCACCGCCATTAGTCTGTATAAGCAAGCCGATAGCAAGGTGCCGCTGGAAATAACCATCCCAACACTTTGTAAAAAACTTTCCATAAACAAATGCTCAACGAAAGGCCGCTCTAACCACACGCGTACCTTTACGGTGTGCGCGTAGGCTAATTCTGAAGTGGCACCCATCTCTTGACGTCGCTAGTCCGGGCTCCCAAGTAGGCGCCGGGTCCTAGGTAGGCGGTTCTGCGGCCGTCCGTCTGTCCGGCGGGATGCTCGGTTTCGGGCGAATGGACACCCGACGACTCGCCTGGGTTTTCTGCGGCTGTTCGGTTTTGGTCTCGTTTTCCAAGTCCTCCTCCTGGCTGCTCGTTACGTCCCTTGCTCTTTTCGCAGCCGCACAGTTTGCACTCGAGTCTGCGACGTCCATTATTGCAGTTGCTGGCCCGTGCTCTGCTGTACTTGCCTCGGCAGTGGCGAGTTCTATGGCCGTTTCTTCTTTGCCTTTTCCGTCACTTGTCTGCACTGCAGTTTTCTGATCAGTAGTTACCACAGTTGCCACCTTCGAGGCTGTGGAAGCCTGCTCAGTGGGCCTCGCAATTGTGTCGGCCGGCAGAAATTGCGCGCGGAAAGACTCATCCACGTCAGCTTCATCCATTACCAGGTCGGCCACGTCCTCCCGAAGCACCGGTCCCGTTACGGACGCGTACGTCTTAACACACTCCGTCTCGTCATGGCCGTAGCGATGGCAAACGGCATATCTCGGGACGCGACAGTCACGTCGAACATGACCGGTGTTTCGGCATTTCAGGCAAAGTGGTGCTCTGCTTGGTACAACAACTAAGGCCTGCTCACCAGCGACACGAAGTTGATCAGGCAGGTCTTCAACGGTCATACCCGTCTTCAAAACCAACGACACCGAACGCGTTGACGATGCTTTATCTTGCACTCCGTGGCCACGCGATTTCTCCCGGAAGACCTCCGTGACCTTCCCGAACGGTGAAAGGGCGGTGCGTATGTCCTCGTCCGTCAAGTTGTGTAACATCCAATGCAGCTTCAGCCGCACGGCCTGGTTGCCTGGATCAACCACGATGCACCGATGTTCATTCACTTTTACTTCAGTGGCGCTTGCAAGCCTTTTCACACCTTCATCGCTCTTGAAAGTCACTGCCCAAACGTGGCTCATTTGATACGCCCCTAGGGCGATAACATCCGGCAGTATGCCTAAGCTAGCCAGTGCGTCGCGGAAATGCTCCACCCGATACGGCCTGGCACGCACATCAGCATGTAAAAACAATGTATTTAAAGCAATCCGACCTGTAGGCAGTTTAGGCAGCAAAACTTGATAGTCTGGGTCTTCTGAACCAAAATTCCTGTTACCGCGGCCCTGCTGGGCCGCTGAAGCCGCTCCTATGGAGCTCATGTTCGACACGTCCGCTCGCTAGCGCGGCAGAAAGCCGACCTGAGCTAGCAGACCAGACGAGGACAACCGGTGCCTCAACTAAACGACAACGATGAGTCACTTTATGTGCGCGTGGACGGTCACGGCGAAATCTGAGAGATCCGTCTACGTATTCAAAAAGAAAAAAAAGAGAACAATAAGCATGGGAGCACGCACAAGAAGAAACGCGTGGCCTGCGCAGGGATCGAACCTATGACCTTCGCGTTATTAGCACGACGCTCTAACCGACTGAGCTAACACGCCCGGCGCGGACAAGGCTGCCTCAACTAAACGACAACGATGAGTCACTTTATGTGCGCGTGGATGGACACGGCGAAATCTGAGAGATCCGTCTACGCATTCAAAAAGAAAAAAAGAGAACAATAAGCATGGGAGGCATTGGAGCGCGCACAAAAAGAAACGCGTGGCCTGCGCAGGGATCGAACCTACGACCTTCGCGTTATTAGCACGACGTTCTAACCGACTGAGCTGGCAGGCCGGGCGAGGACAACGGCTGCCTCAGCTAACCGACAACGATGAGTCGCTTTATGTGCGCGTGGATGGACACGGCGAAATCTGAGAGATCCGTCTACGCATTCAAAAAGAAAAAAAAAGAGAACAATAAGCATGGGAGGCATTGGAGCGCGCACAAAAAGAAACGCGTGGCCTCCGCAGGGTTCGAACCTACGACCTTCGCGTTATTAGCACGACGCTCTAACCGACTGAGCTAGCAGGCCGGGCGAGGACAACGGCTGCCTCAGCTAACCGACAACGATGAGTCACTTTATGTGCTCGTGGATGGACACGGCGAAATCTGAGAGATCCGTCTACGCATTCAAAAAGAAAAAAAAGAGAACAATAAGCATGGGAGGCATTGGAGCGCGCACAAAAAGAAACGCGTGGCCTGCGCAGGGATCGAACCTATGACCTTCGCGTTATTAGCACGACGCTCTAACCGACTGAGCTAGCAGGCCGGGCGAGGACAACGGCTGCCTCAGCTAACCGACAACGATGAGTCACTTTATGTGCGCGTGGATGGACACGGCGAAATCTGAGAGATCCGTCTACGCATTCAAAAAGAAAAAAAAAGAGAACAATAAGCATGGGAGGCATTGGAGCGCGCACAAAAAGAAACGCGTGGCCTGCGCAGGGATCGAACCTACGACCTTCGCGTTATTAGCACGACGCTCTAACCGACTGAGCTAGCAGGCCGGGCGAGGACAACGGCTGCCTCAGCTAACCGACAACGATGAGTCACTTTAGGTGTGCGTGGATGGACACGGCGAAATCTGAGAGATCCGTCTACGCATTCAAAAAGAAAAAAAAAGAGAACAATAAGCATGGGAGGCATTGGAGCGCGCACAAAAAGTAACGCGTGGCCTGCGCAGGGATCGAACCTACGACCTTCGCGTTATTAGCACGACGCTCTAACCGACTGAGCTAGCAGGCTTTTTTTTTTTTTTTCTTTATTGCCTTTTGCAAGATACAGTCAGAATTTCGACACTTTACAATTGGTAAAAGTGCCCACCAGTCTTTGGTGTGCACGAGATTTTAAAACCGCCTAAGGTTCACAAGCTCGTTTAACACACTAATCCATTCTGGCTTTTCGTTTTGCGCATCGAACACTTCTTTTATGTAACAGACACTTTCAATAAAATATTCACGAGTACTTCGAACATTATGTCAGCGTGTCTAACAGCCATTCGGGTGCGCCACAGGCTGTGCAACCCTAATAGCATAAACATGTCGTATGGCACTCCTCCTTCATTTTCCGTCGGGAGAAAACGGATGCCATAGGGTGTTATGGGCAAGTCTTTCTTTATAGTTCGCTGCATGACGTCCCAGTGGAAAACGGCGTCCCAGCAGTCTATGAATACGTGTTCAATTGTCTCTTCCTTGTGGCATAGTAAACAATCCACAGACCAGGGGATAAAAATACCTCTTTCCTGAAGCCACGGTTTTACAGGTAGTGTATTGGAATGCAGCTGAAAAAAGAAAGACTTTGCCGATGGCCTGACAGGCATACGTTTTACCCTTTTTAGGACGTTTCTTTCACTACCCACACTGAACATCGATCTATACAGCGGCACTGGCAATACCACGTCAATTAGATCTTTATAGAGACGTTTTTTAGGAACGTGGCTGAGGTACTCCATTGAGAAGCGCACCTTCAGAAACCGGAATGCCCATATCACTTCTTTCAAATATCCACTCATAGGGCCACTGTTAACACTGCTAGATACAATGAATTCAGGAAGGGCCGTACCTAGTCTCAGTTGCATCACTCCAACCAGGAAAGGGTCTTTTTGGTCTCTTAAAAAGGCAAAACGACACACTATCTGCTTCAAGAACAGATGCGCCAGTCCAAGCCCCCCTGTTTTGACAGATCGAAATAGGTTTGTTCGACTCGTTCGCTCCCAATTGGATCCCCATACGTACACTGCCAGCACCCGATGCAAACGTTGCACGTGAACTCTAGTCATACACAATGCTTGCAATACATAGCACACTTTGGCAACGGCAAACAGGTTGCAGACCGTCGCGCGGGCAAACATCGAAAGACAACGACCACCCCATTTAACTGCTTTTTCTTGCACCTTCATTGTTTCATTTTCCCAGAATTGCCCCGCCTCTTTATAGTGCTCAAGCGGCACCCCGAGATACTTTGTCGGCGCAACGGTCCACTTAACATTCAAAAAGATGGGTGGGGTGCTTTGCCATGTTCCATGCCACACCCCTAAACACTTATCAAAGTTTATCACGCTACCAGTCATTTTACAAAAAGATAAAGCGTCCTTTACCGCGGTCGCGACACTTTCTTATCGCTACAAAACAAAGCAATATCATCCGCGTATGTAAGCAGCTTTACTTCCGTTGACTGTAAACGAAAACCTACAATACTGTTGTTATAAAGAATCTTTCTGCAGAATGGCTCAAGGTACAACGCAAATAGTAGAGGACTTAAAGGGCATCCCTGGCGCACACTTGAGCGTACGTGAAAGCTCTCGCCTACTTCCTTATTTATTATAAGGTTAGCGGTACAATTAGCATAGCACATCTTTACTCCATCAAAGAGCACCGAGCCAACATTTACATACTGAAGAACTGAAAAAAGAACGTTATGTGATACACGATCAAACGCCTTTTGCAGATCAAGTTGAAGCAATGCTACATGTTCACCCCACGCATCACAGCATTCCAGAATGGTTCTAGCAATGTGAATATTTGTGTAGATTGATCTTCCTTTGATTCCGCACGTCTGATGCGGTCCTACAATTCGTGTTATAACTCGCTGTAACCTCTTTGCCAAGATCTTAGTAAAGATTTTATAATCAACGTTAGTCAGCGCTATTGGGCGGTAAGACCCAACTGACAGCAATTTTTCTGAGTCTTCCGTCTTGGGAATGAGTACTATATGCGACCGCCCAAATGACGGGGGTGCATATTTTCGCCTATACGCCTCACTAAATACCAAAAATAAAATGAGGCTCACATCTTTTCTGAAGGCCTTATAGAAAGCCGCTCCCAACCCATCAGGTCCAGGAGACTTCCCCCGAGCTAAATCCTCAATGGCATCTTCAACTTCTTTTTGGCTGATCGGTTCTTCCAGATATTCACGGTCTACGTCATCTAGTTTTGCCATGTTGGCCAGGAACTCGCGTTCGAATTCTTCCGGGACATCGTTACTTCTTCGAAATAGTTCGCTATAGTGCTCGAGGAACGCTCTGTGTATTTTAGCTTGTTCGTCGGTGACTTCATTCTTATAACTTATTTTCCGAATTACGTTTTGCCTTGCGTGAGCCTTTTCGTCTGCAAAGGCTCGCTTCGTGGGCGTTTCGCCGAGCCATAGCTTGTCCGCCCTTGCTCGGATCACCGCTCCTCTGTACTTATCTTCGTCGATAAGCTCCAGTTGACTCTTAAGTTCATTGATCTGCTTTGCGAACGTACCAGGTTTATCGGCCTCTACTCGGTACATAAAGTCCAGTTCTTGCTGTATTTCTTTCTCCTTTTTTCTTTCTTCGTACTTCATCACACTAGCTTTTTCTATTGCACAAATCTTTATTTCTTCTTTAAAAAGCTCCCACAACTCTATCACGTCATCATGCCTTGCCAATAGCTGTCCGAACTTTTCCTTTACGCACTCAACGAACGATTCATTATGTAGCAGCTTGTCATTAAATAGCCACATCTTCCAATTAAAGCGTGAAGCCTCTTTGCGCGTCCCAAATGTGACTAACACCAAACAATGGTCACTGAATGACACATGTTTAACGATATAACTGTGGCATGCTGGTACTAACTGCAATGAAACATATATCCTATCCAGTCTCGCGTGGCTAGCCCGCTGATAGTGTGTAAAAACTGGCCGGGTACCATTAGACAACACCTGTCCTATATCTTCTAAATTATGCTCTTGTACCATTGCGATCAAGCGCGAGGCACTCTTTTCCTTAACTGGAACATTTTTGACACGATCAGCCACTGAGCAAACACAATTAAAATCTCCAAGCATAATTATTTGTCTCTCGCACATCAAGTACTGCTTCAGCCGTTCAAAAAACACGTCTCGTTCGTTTTCGGCATTAGGGGCATATACGCAGATTATTCGCCAACCAGAATCTGACATTGAAAAATCGGCTATAACAAATCTACCACTCTGGCACACGAACACATTCTCAACAACTATTCCTAAACTGTTTCTAATGAAAATAGCACATCCACCTGATGTGCCGAATGCGTGGGCAACACAAACATCGTACCTAGCTCGGAAAGGCAGCACCATGCGGTCAGTTTGTTCCTCGCTATCTATTTTTGTTTCTTGCACTGCAACTACGTCTAAGTCGTTCTCCAAGAAAAGGCGACTCAGCTGGTACTGCTTCTTTCTAGCATTTAAACCTCGGACATTGATAGTCGCAATGCGTAGTGCTGTGCTCGAATTTATCGCCATAGATTAAAATATGTACGCCATGGTGCATACCTCTCGAGCAAAGGCACAACAAAACATCCGCGGCTCATTAGCGACAAGCCAACCTGTTCCCGACGTCTGCGCTCCTCGAGCTTCGGCTTGGGTCGCGCTGCCGATGGCTCCACTCACTACCCTTTTTTGATCGTTCATGAGCATCGTCATAGTCCCAAAGAAGCCGCTGGGCGCCAGAGCTCGCGGCTACGTTGGCGGTTTCAGCACCGCTTTTCTGTCTGGTGGAATGTTGGGCTTTGGCTTCAATGATGAACGCCGAGTCACCACCGTTTTCGTTGGCGGTTCCCCAGCGCCAGCGACGTCTTGTCCGTCCGAGTCGTCTGTTGCAGCTTCGCGTCCTCGTTTGCTGACTGCGTCTCTGCTGTCTTCCTCCGTGACGTCCATGCTACTCGTGAACTGACTAGCTGGCTCTGTTGAAGGTTCGCCCTCTTCAGTGCCTACACTGATTTTTGCAGGCACGTCCCTTACGTCGGTCTCTTCTACAGTGCACCGGTCTCCTTGCTTTCCATTATCTTGTGGATACAAGGGCGTGTCTATGGGTCGTATCTCCTTTTGGTTCACTTGTCGCGACGTTCCTGCAGCTTCTTCCGCGTCAGCTTCGTCCATGACGAGCTCTGTGACGTCCGTTTTTCCCATTGGGCTTGTTACGCTTGCGTATGTCTTCACACACGAGCTCTCGTCGTGGCCAAAACGGCGGCACCGTGCGCAGCGAGGGACACGGCAGTCTCGCCGTATATGCCCCGTGGTGTGACACCGCAAACACACTGGTGCTCTTCCCGGAGCAATTAGCAGCGCCAATTCCCCACCGACACGAAGCTGGTGTGGGAGGTCATCGACCTTGACGCCTGCATGAAGCTTGATGCTCACCGTCCGCGTGGTCGTGGTTTTCTCCTGGATGCCATACACTCGCCACTTTTCTTTCGCGACGTCCGTTACAGTGCCGAACATTGCAAGTGCAGCGCGTACATCTTCATCGGGAACGTTGAACAACAGCCAATGCAACTTCAGGCGCAGGTCTTGATTCGTCGGGTCTACCACTATACAGCGGCGACCTTTCACTTTCATTTCACCTATAGCCAGGGCTTTCTTGACGCCTTCAGCGTTCTTGAAGGTGACGGCCCACACATGGCTCATCTGATACGCCCCTAAGGCTATCACTTCAGGGAGCAGTGCCAGATGGTCCAACGTATCCCGGAATTCTTCAACTCGATAAGGCCTTGCACGCACGTCAGCATGTAAAAATATGGTATTCAAAACTGTACGACCTGTGGGCAAAGTCGGTAGGATGACCTCGTAATCCTCATGTTCAGCTGGAGTATTCCTGTTACCGCGGCTGTTCATGGCCGCAAACACCGCCCCATCGGAGCACATGATAACCACGTCCGTAGGCTTTCGCGGCCGGAAGTGGAGTCTGAGCTAGCAGGCCGGGCGAGGACAACGGCTGCCTCAGCTAACCGACAACGATGAGTCACTTTATGTGCGCGTGGATGGACACGACCAAATCTGAGAGATCCGTCTACGCATTCAAAAAGAAAAAAAAAGGAACAATAAGCATGGGAGGCATTGGAGCGCGCAAAAAGAGAAACCCGTGGCCTGCGCAGGGATCGAACCTACGACCTTCGCGTTATTAGCACGACGCTCTAACCGACTGAGGTAGCAGGCCGGGCGAGGACAACGGCTGCCTCAACTATACGACAACGATGAGTCACTTTATGTGCGCGTGGACGGTCACGGCGAAATCTGAGAGATCCGTCTACACATTAAAAAAAAAGAGAACAATAAGCATGGAAGCGCGCACAAAAAGAAACGCGTGGCCTGCGCAGGGATCGAACCTACGACCTTCGCGTTATTAGCACGACGCTCTACCGACTGAGCTAGCAGGCCCCCTTTTTTATTGCGATAGCAATTATATGGACACTTCAACCGGATTTCTGCCGTCGTCGTCGCCGTCGCCGTGAGGTTCCGTATAGATAAAATCTTCGCCGCGCGCCGTATGCCCCAGAGGCAGCGTGCGGGGACGCGCGCTATCACGGAGAGCGAACGCACTCAATCTCCCACGCGCAAGCAAGGAAGCGGAAAGCCAGCGCCGGAGGGAGCAGGGGGGGGCACTTCTCTGCCAACAACCGCGCTCGTCGCTCGTCCGCACAGTCTCTTATCTCTCCCACGCGCCAGCAAGGAGGCGGGAAGCCAGCGCCGGAAGGAGCGGGGGGGGGGGGCGCACTTCTACGCTGCCAACGACCGCGCTCGTCGCTCGTCCGCACAGTCTCTTATCTCTCCCACGCGCAAGCAAGGAAGCGGGAAGCCAGCGCCGGAAGGAGAGGGGGGGGCGCACTTCTACGCTGCCACAACCGCGCTCGTCGTTCGTTCGACCGCACCGTCTCTTATCTCCACACGGCTCTGACCTTTATGCGCCGTCCGTTCGCCGCTTAGTTTCCGTTGAAGCGATAGACCGCGCGTACCTTCGCCCGCTGCTGCGGCGTATATATGTGCTTGCTGCCAGCGTTTTGACAGTCGTTGTCTGCAGTCATTCAGTGTGATCTATTCATGTTTGTTTGTGCGCGCTCACACCACGCTTGTTCAATCAGTTCGTAATAGTCGGGCCACATTTTCCAACGCACGCTACACATGCAATGCTGCCCGGGTCGGCAGTGCAGCGCTACAGGTGTGTCCCTTCACACGCGCTGCCCACAGGAAGCGCTTCTCATCAACACCACCCTTTCACACGCGCCTTCTCGTGGTCATCGAGTCTCTCTTCATGTCGGTCTACTTGCGCCGCAGCACACCTGCTTACTTAATCAGCTCATGTTTACTACAATTCATATTGCTACCAAAGCCGCTCACCTTACTTCGTATGACATTGCTGTGTTGCTATCGCATTCATCGCTTCGCCCTTAGGGCGAAACTGTGACATTTTTTGAAAAAGAAAGAATTAGTTGATGGCCGTACTGGCATTTTCTTGACTCTTTTTAAAACGTCCTGTCCGGGGCCTCCACGGTGTAGCGAACGGTACAAAGGTACAGGTAGCATCGTGTCCACAAGATCTCTGTACAATTTTTTTTTGTAACGGTGGACAGATACTGGTGCGAAAAACGTACATTCAGCATCCTATACGCCAGCACCACTTCACGCAGGTACCCAGTCACGGTTCCCGGCATGTTCTGAGCCAACGAAACAACAAATCCCGGAAGAAGTCTACTCAGCCGTACTTGAATTAGTGTTCGAAGAAAGAGATCATTTTGATCCCGCAGAAACACAAAACGTGACACAATTTGTCGCAAAAACAAGTGAACCAGACCAAGCCCACCTTTCTTGACCGGGAAAAACAAACTTGTTCGACTCGTCCTCTCCCAGGTTGAGGCCCAAATGAAAGTGGCGAAAATGCGGTGAATTTTCTGTACGCTTACCCGCGCAGCACACAACACATTCATAACATACCATATCTTGGAAACTAAAAAAAAGGTTGCAAACAGTGGCTCTAGAAAACATTGACAATTGCTTGCCTCTCCAACCGCCAGCCTTTTCCTTTGCTCCCGAAACTTGGTCGAGCCAGTACGGTTCGGGCTCACGGCAACTTCCGAGTAGCGCCCCCAGGTACATGTGTAGGTATACCTTGTCCAATTCAATCCAGAAAAGGTCTCCGGCTTGTCTTCCAAACTCCCCATGCCCGAAGCCATAACTTTTATCCCAGTTCATCTGGGCTCCAGTTGAATCGCAAAACTTTTCGACTACAGCAGTTGCCTCTTTAATGCTCGGTTTATCTGTGCAGAAAATCGCGGTGTCGTCTGCATACGCCAATATTTTAACATGTGCCGCCCGTAGTCAATAGCCTGCTATGCATTCGTTGTTTTTAATGGCCAAACAGAGTGGTTCGAGATAAGCGGCAAACAGAAGGGGCGAAAGCGGGCATCCTTGACGCACCGACGAGAGCACACGAAAGCTATCGGTGAGCTCCCCATTAACAATAATTCGCGTTGAGCAGTCTTTGTACGCCATCGTGACACATTCCGTTATCACACTGCCCACATTTGAATGTTCAAGTATGCATAGCAGAGCCTTGTGCGAGACGAGGTCGAAGGCTTTTGCGAAATCGATCTGCATCATCGCGACGTAATCGCCAATCGCATCGCAACACTCTAGCACACTTCGAGCCAAGTGTACATTTGTTGTAATACTGCGGCCTTTAACGCCACAAGTATGGTGCGGCCTTACCAATGTTTTGATGACACTTTGCAGTCGTTTTGCTATAACTTTCGTGAATATTTTATAGTCAACGTTGACTAGAGTTATCGGGCGATATGAGCCAGGCAACAAGTGCTTCTTTTCATCATCACTCTTCGGGATTAGTACAATATGCGATGTTGAGAAAGACAAGGGCAATCTTTTTCGGTCGTACGCTTCGCTAATAACTAGTTGGAGGACATGAGCCAGCGCAGACTTAAATGTTTTATAGAAAGTGGCCCCTAAGCCATCAGGCCCAGGTGCTTTACAGGGGGCCAACTCGTCTATCGCGCACTCTATCTCACTCAGGGTAATGGGATGTTGAAGCCGTGTCTTAACTTCTTCATCTAGCCTTGGTATCAATGAAAGGAATTCCATCTGGTAGCCATCTTTAGGTTCACGTGGTTGACTCAAGAAGGCTTTGAAGTGATCGGCGATCCCTTGCTTGATGTCGTTTTGGTCGGACGTGATATCATTGCCTTTAGCTAGCTGGCGGATTTCCTTCCGGCACGCGTACCTTTTCTCGTCTGATAGGACTCGTTTTGTTGGCGCTTATCCCGCCCACAGCTTCTCAGACCTTGATCGCACAACGGCCGCTTTGTACTTCTCAGAGTCTATCCTTTCAAGTTCGGATTTTACTTCCTTTATTTCCTTAGTATACACACCAGGCTGGACACTTTCCATGCTGAAGAAAAACTGCAGTTACTGGCGAAGGTTTGTTTCTGCCTCTTTCAGGTTATGCCGAAGTACACTGCTTCTTTCAATAGCCATAGTTTCAACTTTCTGTTTAAATTCTTCCCATTTAATGGCGAAGCTTTCAAGTTGGACTGAAATCAGGCTTTCTAGTTCCTTCGCAACAGCACCAACGAAACCATCGTCTTCCAACAACTGCATGTTCAATTTCCAGAAGTCCCAGTTAAATGTGTGTTTGATCTGTCTTTTCCCAAAGGTGGCAGTTACCAAGCAGTCATCGCTATATGCAATGGGTTGCACATCATATTCAATACACAAAGGCACCAATTCGGCTGACACATATAATCTATCTAGCCGAGCGTGGCTATCGCGCTGGAAGTGGGTAAACTGCGGGTGAGTACCGCTGGCGAAGACACTACCGACATCTTCCAAGTCATAATCGTGCATCACGCATTTAGCAATTCAGCACTCTTGTCGCGAACGTGTGAACATTTTGCACGATCGTCAGCAGTGCATAGACAGTTAAAATCGCCCAGCAGTATTACCACCTTCTGACAGTTTACGTACGCTTCGAGACGCTCAAAGAAGGATCGCCGGTCTGTTTCGATATTCGGTGCGTAGACACCGATGACACGGAAATCTTTTTCGCAAAAACAAAAATCAGCCACTAAAAGGCGCCCAGTTTCACACGAAAACATGACTGCACACAAATGCCAAAGTTCCTTCGAACGAATACAGCGCAACCACCTGATCCACCAACAGCGCGAGAAACACACACGTCGAAGTGAGTACGAAAATTGGACACCATTCTGTCGGTTAGCTCTTGGCTCTCTATTTTGGTTTATTGGATTCCCACAAGATGCAAGTCATTATCTAAGAGTAGACGACTTAGCTGACATTGTCGCCTTCTTGCGCCGAGCCCTCGTACAATTAACGTGGCTACACGTAGCGCTACTTCAATATTAGCCGCCATGACTACACGGTAGAATGGTGCCCATCACAGGCACCCATGGACGAGTGTACATAATGACGTGCCGATAACCGCCTCGAAAGCCACAAAAGGGAACACAACCCGACCTCACGAAAACAACATTCACATGCAACTTGGGCCCTCGTTCCTGACACGTATCTAAAAAGAATAGTGCTTAGGGTGACGGCCATTGCACTCACCAACCCCCCAACCCGCCTCAAGCTAAACACAGTACAGAACTACGGAGGCGGTTTACCCGCCTGCCGTGCATCGGCCGTAATGTTCGGCCGCAGCTTCAAGGTTGGTCTCCTCATACCTGGCGTTTTGGGCGGTGTCTCGTCTCCGCCACTGCTGTCCTGTATCGCAGCCAAGCTATTGATCTGGTCGCGTGGGCGTTTTCCCGCCTGCAAGGTAGCGAGCCCGCTATGGGTGTCATGTCTTCAGGCTCAGGGGGGGGGGGGGGGGGTGGAGGCCGCTCCCGGATAAGGTGGGCTCTCTTCCTCAGGGTTCGGCATGGTTGCAGTGCCCTCTGCTTTCTCTTGTTGTTCAGAGGCGGCGGCCTCATCGACGTGTTCCCTCTGTTGCTGAAGTCGTACCTCCGACTTTGCCACCTAGCCAGCTGCTTCCTTAGCCGTGGACAATGTGTCTTCCATGTCCACCTCGTCCATGAGCAGGGCGGAGTTGTCGCCGTTGTTCACGGGTCCAGTCACGCTAGCGTACGTCCGCTCACACTGACTCTCTTCGTGACCGAAGCGTCGGCACGCACCACACCGCAGAATGCAGCAGTCGCAACGAATATGGCCCGTTGCACGGCAGCGAAGGCAGAGAGGGGCTCTGCCCGGCACAACCACGAGAGCCAGCTCGTCGGCGACGCTCACCTGATGTGGCAGGTCGACCAGCTTTACGCCCGGCTTAAACTTTATCGTAACCAGTCTTGTAGTGGAGTTATTATCAGCCACGCCATGAACACGCCACCGCTCGCGGGCGACGTCCGTGACCTTTCCGAACGGAACGAAGGCAAGACGCACGTCCTCGTCGGGAACGGTGTGCAGCAGCCAATGCACTTTCAAGCGCACATCCTGGTTGGCGGGGTCAATGACGAGGCATCGGACCTTTTTGACCTGCAGCTCCCCAATGCTGACGATCTTCTTCACCGCTTCGTCGTCCTTGAAGGTTACGGCCCAAACATGGCTCATACGGTAGGCCCCGAGAGCCACCACTTCCGGCAGGAGCGATAACGGGGCGAGCGCATCGCGGAAATCTTCCACCCGGTATGGGCGGGCCCTGATATGACAATGTAAAAGAACGGTGTTCAAAACAAAACGCCCTGTTGGCAAACTCGGCAAAACAACTTGATACTCGCTGTCCGAGGTGGAAATCCTGTTACCGCGGCCGCTCTGGGCCGCTGAAGCCGCTCCTACGGAGCCCGTCATCGCACGTCCGTCACGCTCGGTGGCCGGAAGCAGAATCCCACTGAGCTAGCAGGCCGAGCGAGGACAACGGCTGCCTCAACTAAACGACAACGATGAGTCACTTTATGTGCGCGTGGACGGTCACGGCGAAATCTGAGAGATTCGTCTACGCATTCAAAAAAAATGTGGTTGATCCCTCTTATATAGGAATCGGTATAGAACACGAAAGTGAAACGTGTCTTCACAGAAGTAGTGTAATGTTTATTGCACATTGATATATAATGTCTATTGGTGTTTTGTGGCTAAAGCGCCCTTAGGCGTTGATGCACCCACGCTGACGCCTGGTGGCACGTCTCCTCCATCACGACTACCAACGTCGATGACCATGAGCAACCGTCGTGCATATGGAAGCTGCACTACGCTGCACACGCTAGCACAACGCGAAAGACGAAGCACGTAACTGACACACTAATACAACGCGCAAGACAAAGCACGTAACTGAATCGTCACCGAGTCAAATCAGCGCGTACAGCGCGTCGTAATTGCAGCCTCCGCGATCAACTTCAGAAACATTTTCAGAGCTAATTGCGGAGGCCACGCTCCGCTGTGCTGAGTACGGTGAACGCCACCTAGGTGGCGTTGGTAGTGCTTCTTGATGCCAGCGTCCCTTCGAATGCTGGCATCGAGGCGTCGTAGTGCTGAGACCACCGAAGCGTTCACTGTCGGTGCGCGTTAGTGTCATAATGCAGTACTTCTCTTTTCTGCTCGTAGGCGGCGGCACCGCCCCGAGCAAGAGCGCGGGTACACGGAGGAGTGTTAGATATATAAGGCGCGTCTGTGTAGCTCTCTGCAAATGCGTTTGTGGCGCAATGGGTTAAACGCTCGGCGATCTATCGTCGCGGGTTCGATTTCCAAATTTTCCATGTTTGTGGAACTTTTTCTTCTGGTTTCTTTCTTTGTATTATGTTCTATGACGTATTTCCGTGACGGAAATACGTCAGTGAAGTCTTGGTGGACCCCGGCATAAAACACTTTCGTGTTAAAAGAAAAAAAAAGAGAACAATAAGCATGGGAGGCATTGGAGCGCGCACAAAAAGAAACGCGTGACCTGCGCAGGGATCGAACCTACAACCTTCGCGTTATTAGCACGACGCTCTAACCGACTGAGCTAGCAGGCCGGGCGAGGACAACGGCTGCCTCAACTAAACGACAACGATGAGTCACTTTATGTGCGCGTGGACGGTCACGGCGAAATCTGAGAGATTCGTCTACGCATTCAAAAAGAAAAAAAAAGAGAACAATAAGCATGGGAGGCATTGGAGCGCGCACAAAAAGAAACGCGTGACCTGCGCAGGGATCGAACCTACAACCTTCGCGTTATTAGCACGACGCTCTAACCGACTGAGCTAGCAGGCCGGGCGAGGACAACGGCTGCCTCAACTAAACGACAACGATGAGTCACATTATGTGCGCGTGGACGGTCACGGCGAAATCTGAGAGATCCGTCTACGCATTCAAAAAGAAAAAAAAAGAGAACAATAAACGTGGGAGGCATTGGAGCGCGCACAAAAAGAAACGCGTGGCCTGCGCAGGGATCGAACTTACGACCTTCGCGTTATTAGCACGACGCTCTAACCGACTGAGCTAGCAGGCCGGGCGAGGACCACGGCTGCCTCAACTAAACGACAACGATGAGTCACTTTATGTGCGCGTGGACGGTCACGGCGAAATCTGAGAGATTCGTCTACGCATTCAAAAAGAAAAAAAAAGAGAACAATAAGCATGGGAGGCATTGGAGCGCGCACAAAAAGAAACGCGTGACCTGTGCAGGGATCGAACCTACATCCTTCGCGTTATTAGCACGACGCTCTAACCGACTGAGCTAGCAGGCCGGGCGAGGACAACGGCTGCCTCAACTAAACGACAACGATGAGTCACTTTATGTGCGCGTGGACGGTCACGGCGAAATCTGAGAGATTCGTCTACGCATTCAAAAAGAAAAAAAAAGAGAACAATGAGCATGGGAGGCATTGGAGCGCGCACAAAAAGAAACGCGTGACCTGCGCAGGGATCGAACCTACAACCTTCGCGTTATTAGCACGACGCTCTAACCGACTGAGCTAGCAGGCCGGGCGAGGACAACGGCTGCCTCAACTAAACGACAACGATGAGTCACATTATGTGCGCGTGGACGGTCACGGCGAAATCTGAGAGATCCGTCTACGCATTCAAAAAGAAAAAAAAGAGAACAATAAGCGTGGGAGGCATTGGAGCGCGCACAAAAAGAAACGCGTGGCCTGCGCAGGGATCGAACCTACGACCTTCGCGTTATTAGCACGACGCTCTAACCGACTGAGCTAGCAGGCCGGGCGAGGACCACGGCTGCCTCAACTAAACGACAACGATGAGTCACTTTATGTGCGCGTGGACGGACACGGCGAAATCTGAGAGATCCGTCTACGCATTCAAAAAGAAGAAAAAAGAGACCAATAAGCATGGGAGGCATTGGAGCGCGCACAAAAAGAAACGCGTGGCCTGCGCAGGGATCAAACCTACGACCTTCGCGTTATAGCACGACGCTCTAACCGACTGAGCTAGCAAGCCTTTTTTTTTCTTTATTACCTTGTGATCAACATTTCACAAATGCAGCAATTGCAAACGAAAAGTACAGGAAAATCCCTAGCCACTCGGCTAGTTCGTGTGTTTTAAAATGGCCCGATTTTGGCCAAATGATCAAAAACAGTAATCCATTCTGGAGTATCATCTAGTGCCTTGTATACATCTCGTATGTAGATGACAGCTTCAATGAAATAATCTCTTGCCGATCTTGGACTCAAATGCGCATGTCTGACGTCCATTCTTGTTCGCCAGACACTGTGCATACACATCACCATGAACATATCACTTGGTACACCGTCTGGTTCCACACAAGGTAAGTAACGAATTCCGAAAGCGCTTGAAGGTAGGTCCTTTTTTAAGGTCCTTTGAAGCACATCCCATAGGAACATCGCGTCATGGCAATCAAGAAAATGATGTTCAATTGTTTCCGGTTTTCTACACATTAGGCAGTTTACAGACCATGGAACGAAGAGGCCTTTGCTCTGCAGCCATGGTTTTACAGAGAGGGTATGGGTTTGCAATTGGAAAAAAAAAAGGATTTCATTGAGGCTTTCACTGGCATTCGCTTAACACGCTTGAGGACGTCGCGCTCTGAGACCAGATGGTACAGCCCGCGGTACACAGGAATTGGCAAAAAAACATGAAGTAAGTCTTTGTACAATCGCTTACGTGTCACAGACGATAAGTATTCATAGGAAAATCTGGCCTTAAGAATCGGCATAGCCGCTACAACTTCGCGTAGGTAGCCAGATAACAACGCTGGCCGAAAAAAAAAAAACGTTGATACAACGTAGTCTGGCAAGGAACCTCGTAATCGCACTTGGATTACAGTTCGAAGAAATACGTCAGCTTCATCACGCAAGAAGAAAAACCTCGTCACAATCTGCTTAAAAAATAGGTGCGATAGCCCCAAGCCCCCGTTTTTAACTTTATGAAAAAGGTTGCAACGACTCATGCCCTCCCAAGTCAACCCCCAGATAAAGACTGCAAACATTCTGTGCAGTTTTTGTACAGAAACCCTAGTCATGCTTAACACCTGGAGCACATAGTACACTTTAGCTATCAAAAACACATTACAAACGGCTGCTCTTGAAAACATAGAAACATTATGACCCCCCCCCCCCCCCATTTTTTCGTTTGTAATTTAACTCTTCTTGCTTCATCTGCCCAATAGTCTTTGCTGTCCTTATAGTGTTTCAGTTGAACTCCTAGATAGCTATCGGGAGTTGTGCTCCATTTTATGTTGCACATCATGTATGTCTGGAGCACTCTCCCAGCTGCTATGCCAGAGCCCAAGACATTTATTCCAGCTTATCATGCTTCCTGTTGCTCTACAAAAATTATTAGCCTCTTCTACAACTTCGTACACGCTTTCTTCATCCGCATAAGCGAGGATTTTAATTTCACTGTTGAAGAAAGTGTAGCCTCGAATACTCGGATTTGCAAGAACTTTTAAACAAAAGGGTTCCAGGTAAGGATCAAAGAGGAGGGATGACAAACAACAGCCTTGTTTTACAGATGCTTCAACACGAATCATTTCGCTTAGTTTCTTATTGATGACAAGTCTGGCTGTACATTTATCATAGACCATTTTCACTCCATCTAGAATTACAGATCCTACATTGACGTGCTTCAGGATGAGGAACAGAATTCCATGCACAACTCTACCAAAGCCTTGTTCAAATCCAGTTAACCATTGCAACTCGATCCTGCATAGCGTCGCAACATTCGAGAACCGTTCTTGCTACGTGAATATTTGTAAGAATTGTTCTTCCTTTAATTCCGCAAGTCTGATGTGGACCTACAAGGGACTTGATAGTACTTTGGAAACGGCGAGCCAAAACTTTCATAAAGATCTTGTAATCAGTATTCGTTGAGCTTATTGATCGGTATGTTTGCAGAGAAAGCAGTTTCACCGGGTCATTAGTTTTCGGAATCAGGATCACAAGGGATGTTCGAAAGGACGGTGGTGTTAGTTTTTCTTCGTAGCATTCTTCTATAACTCGATGTAGGGACTCTGCCATGTCCTTTTTGAAGAACTTGTTTACGGCGGCACCGAGACCATCTGGACCAGGAGATTTGCCAGGACTGAGGTCGTCTATCGCCTGCTCAACTTCCGCGACTGTTATTGGTCTTTCCAGTGACTGTTTTGCTTCGTCACAAAGCTTAGGCATAAGCGGCAGAAATTCGCTTATAAACCGTTCAGTATCGCATGTTTTATGACTAAATAATCTTCTATAATATTCAACAAAGGCAAGCTGTATCAGTTCACTATCTTGAGTAACGTCATTGCGAAAACTTATTTCGTTAATTTCTTTTGATACTGCATGTTTCTTTTCGTCGCATAGCATGCGTTTGGTGGGCGTTTCGCCCAATCAAAGCCGCTCGGACCTCGCCCTTATCACTGCGCCACGATTCTTTTCTGCTTCTATGGTCTCAAGCTTCGCCTTCTTTTATTTCATTCGAGAACAGCCCAGGCTTAGCATTTTCTACGCTAACCATGTAATCTAACTCGCTATGCAGCTCTTTTTCTTTCTGCCTTAAAACACTTGCTCTTTCCAATGCGGCGACCGTATTTAAACCGTTCCCACACGGCGGGAGATGTCTTTTGTTTAGACATCCAAAATTTGTCGTTGCCGTGCCGACAGCGTCGCTAACATGAGCGGCGCGCGCTTGAAACACTGATGATTGAGAAAACGCGTTATGAAAAAAAAAATATATACACATAAGGGTTCAGTTATCATAATAGCCCTTACGAGACATAAAGCGACAACAACACCCCCTAAAACGTGGTAAACCACGAGGAAAAATTGTTACGGCCGCAATATTTTCCCACCAAGCGCACTAGTAAGTGAAGCGTGCGCCCTACTTCCGGGACAAGCCGCTGCACGATGCCGCATTTCCGATGGCTTCGCGTGCAGCAGGCTCGGCGAGCGGCGAAGCGGCATCGAACAAAAAATAGTACAGGTAAGGGGCATTGCGAAATCCTTACTGGGAGCTTACCACTGTTGTTGATAAGTGTACAATCATTGCATTCTACCGGCGCTAACATATCGGGCAGAAACTTAGAGGTTAACAAAGAAGCTCGAGAACACCGCTAAAAAGATCGATGGAACAAAAATGTTAGGCCTAAAGTTAGCAGAAACGAAGAGAGCGGTGTGGATCAGGGAGCAAACAGGGATAACCAATATTCTCATTGATATTCAGAGGAAAAAATGGAGCTGGGCACGCCATGTAATGCGATGGATGGATAACCGGTGGACCATTAGAGTTACAGAATGGATACCAAGAGAAGGTAATTGCAGTCGAGAACGGCCGAAAACTAGGTTGGGTGATGAAGTTAAGACATTTGCAGGCGCAAGTTGGAATCAGCTAGTGCTAGACAAGGGTAATAAGTGACCCGTAAAACGAGCAATCGCAGGGAATTGTGGGGGCGCCGTCTGCTAGCAGCTTCCGGTTCGACGGACGACGCGGCGGCATGCCCAGCGCACGTGTTTTTCTACGCGGTTTCAACTGTCAGTCGTGCGAAGCTTTCCGTCCGCTTTGTCGACCAGCAATGTCGTACCATTCATGCAGCTGATTTCTAGGTTTCAGTTCACTCTGGGCGCGATGATGCCGAGCCAAGAAAGGCTAGGATACGCTTTTAATCATAAAGGAACTCGGGTTTTCGTTTCGGCGGCCTTTTTTGTGTCTGCCAGGTTTAGATCTACGACATTTGCCGTTGCTTGGATGCACCGTCACTGACGGCTCTGCCTGCGGGTCAGTCAGACAGGTGAAAAAGTTATCGTTATCCGATAATTTATCAAGCGTATAGAAGCGTTACTTAGAAAATCTGGTGCTCAGGCGATGCCTACAGAGGTGCATGCTACTCTGTGATCGTAGCTAAAAACCGATATCGTCGGTATAACGGCGCAGCTAGCGCTGAAAATGAAAACTTTCCGCGCTGTCAACGGCATTTCTCAGTCGAAACTCTAGGTTCATTTGATGTGGTACGTAGTTAGACGTTCTCGCTTTTTTGTCAACAATGGCCGTATCACCGTCATATTACGGCTGCGCATTATCAATATATCTGTGCTGTAGGAGCTAAGGAGGGCTAGTTGTTTACGAGTATTATGTATGTATCTCGCTGTGTACCGCTTAAATTCGCGCCGTAAAACCTCGTTTCATAATACTTCTATATGTGCATGTGAGTACTGAAATAGTTCTGGTTGCCTGAGTTAATGTTAGAGAAAGAAATATCTTGGGGAATCATTCCGCGTCGGCCCTTACACAGCTAATCGCCACCTGATAAGTGGCACTGTACGTTCATTTTCTTTTTGTTCACGGATGGTCTCGGCCTTGTTACAGTTTTGGAAGTGGCAGCCATTCCTCTGATGCTTGTGCACAGCTGACTCAGCAAGGGTTGCTGCAAGGCAGTAGTTACATGCATTCACCTTTAACGCTTGAATTTGAGCAGCCAACAGCTGAACAGCCGACGATGGTTTTGCTAGGCACCTGCAACCGGGTAATCTTCGAGTGGGACAAAGCGGGACTGCAAGCGCAAGTGGCTCAGTCAGCTAAGCCGTTTGCGCTGCTGAGCACGAGCTCGCCGGATCGAATCCCGGCCGCGGGCGCCGCATTTCGATGGAGGCGAAAAGCGAAAACGCCTGTGGGCTTGCGTTGTAGTGCACATTAAAGAACCCCAGGTGGTCAAAATCAATCCGGAGCCCTCCACGTCTAAGGTGTGCCTCATAATCAGAACTGGTTTTGGCACGTAAAACCCCACAAAGAAGAACGGACTGCAAGCGCATCAATTGAATTCAACGGCGAAACGGTGGCGGCGGCTGCGCTGACGAACCGGAAGCAGCTAGCAGACGGCGCATCCCACAATTCCTCGCTATTTTACGGGTCACCTATAGGTGAAACACCTATAGGGAAAGGCATGAAACAACTGCCTTGCACCAACCCTTGCTGAGTTAGCTGTGCACAAGCATCACAGGAATGGCTGCCACTTCCAAAACTGTAACAAGGCAGAGACCTTCCGTGACCAAAAAGAAAATGAACGTACTGTGCCACTTATCAGGCGGCGATTAGCTGTGTAAGGGCCGACACGGAATGATTCCCCAAGATATTTTTCTTTCTCTAACATTGACTCAGGCAACCAGAACTATTGCAGTACTCGCATGCACATATAGAGGTACTATGAAACGAGGGTTTACAGTGCGAATTTAAGCGGGACACAGTGAGATACATACGTAATACTCGTAACCGACTAGCCCACCTTAGCTCCTTCAGCACAGATAGAGATAATGCGCAGCCGCAATATAACGGCGATACGGCCATTGTTGACAAAAAAAGCGAGAACGTCTAACTACGTACCGCTTAAAATGAACCTAGAGTTCCGACCGAGAAATGCCGTTGACAGCACGCAAAATTGTCATTTTCAGCGTTGGTTGCGCCGTTATACCGACGATATCGGTTTTGAGCTACGATCACAGAGTAGCATGCACCTCTGTAGCCATCGCTGAGCATCCAATTTTCTAAGTAACGCTTCTATACGCTTGATAAATTATCGGATAACGATAACTTTTTCACCTGTCTGACTTACCCGCAGGCAGGGCAGTCAGTGACGGTGCGTCCAAGCAATGGCAAATGTCGTAGAGCTAAACCTCGCAGAAACAAAAAAGGTCGCTTAACGAAAACCAGAGTTCGTTTATGAATAAAAGCGTATCCTTGCCTTTTTTGGCTCGTCATCGTCGCGCCAAGATTGAACTGAAACCTAGAAATCAGCTGCATGAATGGTACGACATTGCTGGTCGACAAGGCGGACGGAAAGCTTCGCACGACTGACAGATCAAACCGCGTAGAAAAACACATGCGCCGGGCATACCGCCGATGCCTCCGCGTCGTCCGTCGAACCGGAAGCTGCTAGCAGACGGCGCGCCCCACAATTCCCTGCGATTGCTCGTTTTAAGGGTCACCTATTCTCCGGCAACTCGCCTCCTCGCGGTCGCCGCGTGGCCACTGCTCCTGCCGTTGATAGGGTGCCTTGATGCACAGCGGCGCCGTTCAGGGTGGAGACAACCCCGCTGGCACCGCCATATTGAATCACACGAGCTCAGACTCAGCTACGCTTGCGTTCATAAATAGTGTTACTCGCGGCGCACTTCCAAGTGCTTTGCCTCGATGAGGATCTTTTTATCGCATCTGCACATCTTTATAACCAATAGCCGTTAACTCGTCTAAGGTCGAAGACGTAAATGTATGGCGCCGGGAACATGCCCCAAGTTGCCTAATTCAATCACATTTAATATGCCGTGTGTATGTTTGAAATAAGCACTATTTTTTTTTTGCGCTTCGATGCTTGGTATATAAGGTTTGAGACCCCCTGTGTGTGGAAGCTTTTCTTTTTCGCTGTTGTAGTTTGGTTTACGCGTCACGCCTCCTTTACCGTAGCCAGCCACTCGCGCACGGCGGTTAGTTTCCCTTGCGTTGCGCGTGCTCTTCGCGTTCGTTGCAATTATTTGACATCTACGCGCAATTTTGCTTTTTTTGCCCAAAACACTGTGTGCTGACAGGATTAAGCTGGTGTAAAAATAACTGCGATGTGAAAATAAGGTTTAGTTAGTGCTGTAGAGAAAAATGTAACGTAACTTGTCTGTGTCAATCTTGCGTAGTACACACAAGAAACCAAACGATGCACAAAATGCATTTACTTATTAATGTCTAGTACAGTCAATCATGAAAGAAATAGGTACATGAAAAATTATGTGTACTGTGTGGCGCCTGAAGGTCATGTTGAAAGACGAGATAAAAAATGTCACAGTTTCGCCCTAAGGGCGAAGCAACGAATGCGATAGAAACACAGCAATGTCATACGAAGTAAGGTGAGCGGCTTTGGTAGCAATATGAATTGTAGTAAACATGAGCTGATTAAGTAAGCAGGTGTGCTGCGGCGTAAATAGACCGACATGAAGATAGATTCGATGACCACGAGGAGGCGCGTGTGAAACGGTGGTGTTGATGAGAAGCGCTTCCCGTGGGCAGCGCGTGCGAAGGGACACACCTGTAGCGCTGCACTGCCGACCTGGGCAGCATTGCATGTGTAGCGTGCGTTGGAAAATGTGGCCCGACTATTACTAACTGATTGAACAAGCGTGGTGTGAGCGCGCACAAACAAACATGAATAGATCACACTGAATGACTGCAGACAACGACTGTCAAAACGCTGGCAGCAAGCGCATATATACGCCGCAGCAGCGGGCGAAGGTACGTGCGGTCTATCGCTTCAACGGAAACTCAGCGGCGAATGCACGGCGCATAAAGGTCAGAGCCGTGTGGAGATAAGAGACGGTGCGGACGAGCGACGAGCGTGGTTGTTCGCAGCGTAGAAGTGCGCCCCCCCCCCCCCCCCCCGCGCTCCCTCCGGCGCTGGCTTCCCGCTTCCTGGCTTGCGCGTGGGAGATTGAGTGCGTTCGCTCCCCGTGATAGCGCGCGTTCCCGCACGCTTCCGCTCGGGCATACGGCGCGCGGCGAAGATTTTATCTATAGGGAACCTCACGGCGACGGCGACGCAGAAATCTGGTAGAAGGGTCCATATAATTGCTATCGCAACAAAAAAAATTCGCAAGGTAGGCTCGACACACACAATTCGGGATAGGGAGAGTTTTTTAAAATTTATTCATTACATGGGGCGGGGGGCTCAAGTGAGTACATCAATCTTATTACACACAGTATAAATCGAAAACAAGAATACAAGCTAGAAAACGCAACCGCGGGTAATATTAATCAAGATATCCAGCCAGAATACATCAGCTACCATCGAATGCGTCGCATCAGCCAAACACATCGACGGCGAGTACAGAACATTTTATAAATAACCATTAGAACACTGATAACTACATTGAAAAGATAAACAACATGGCATACATATCGCGTACAAAAACTGTAAATGAAACTAAGACAGTCAAATACAGATTAGCAATGTTTTTCACTTCAAAAATATAGTCCATGATGATGTAGGGCTGTTGACTTTAACAGACGGCGCCCATCCTGTCGATTTACCTCGTACTGGTTGGTCCTCTTCAAAGTGTTTCTAAGTACAAGTAAAACAACAAAAGTGATTATTGATATGAAAAGTTGCCTTGTAAATACAGAGAACCCATTACAGTGCTTAAAAATAAATTTTCGCAGAAGTAATGCTGTATTACCTCGCTTCACACGTTTCGAAGAAATGCACAGGTTACAACAGACACCATGCCAGAAAGCGCCGAAACATTTTGGTCCCATGATGCCTAAATCTACTACACCTGGGCATACCGTGTACAGGCATTTAAAGACCGTCACAGTACCCACTACGATCGGGAATGAGCACGAATGACCATTGGCTTACGAGCACCACGCTACAAATATATTCGTCTAAAAAATCAGCTATATAACGAACAACCTGAGATCCGCAAGATATCTGCTGAGAAATCAGAGAAAATCACAATGCTTCGCTTGCCACGTACACAACAGCCGCTCTCCCCAGAAGAAGCACTGCGTTCTTTAGTCCCAAATAACCAGTAGCGAAAAAAAAACAAGGAAAAAAAAGGAACAAGAGACACACGATGTGTGCTTCCCGTGAAAAAGTAAAATAGGTGGTTTACATGACGATTTGTAGCTAATGTAAGACTATTTCGCGGCGAAGCATTTTCGTCAGTCCTTTAAGTAAGGGTACTACTCGCATAGACTGCGCCGATCAAAACGGCAAAAGCCTATGCGACGCGCGCTCGCAAACCATAGGCTACTCAGACAGCATCGGTGCAGTGCTTAGTTCGTGAGCGAACGTAAGTACGTCAGCGAGGATCAGAGAATACTTTCTTATTTAAATGAAAAACACGATGCGATAGTCTAAACTTTCTTGACACTTACCTCGCAAATGTAGGAGCTATCCGTTGCCTTCCAGTGATACCGCTTTACTTGGACTTCTCATCTCTTCCTTCACTCTGGGTCCCGGGTGAAGCGTAAACAACGAAGCCCTTTACGCGTCGATCCGGTGCACTTGGGAACACAACAGCCCGTCATGTCGACTCGATGCACTTGACAAGCTTGTCATTCATGCGGCTGAACACTGTCCAGCAAGTAGAAGCGTCAGCGAAGCATCCGCGCGCACTGTGTATCGAACTAAGCACCGGCACCAAGCAATCGCAACCGCTCGCTGTGATTCAAGATGGCGTCGCAGCGAGAAAGCGGCGGCGCGGGGGCGGTCAAAGGATGGCACCACCCTGAACGGCGGCGCTGGCATCGAGGCACTCCTAGGGTGCCTCGATGCCCAGCGCCGCCGTCCAGGGTGGAGACAACCCCGCTGGCGCCGCCATATTGTGTCACACGAGCTGAGACTCAGCTACGCTTGAGTTCATAAAGTGTTACTCGCGGCGCGCTTCCAAGTGCTTTGCCTTGATGAGGATTTTTTTATCGGTATCGCATGTGCACATATTTATAACCAATAGCCGTTAACTCGTCGAAGGTCGAAGACGTAAATGTATGGCGCTGGGAACGTGCCCCAAGTTGCCTAATTCAATTTACATTTAACATGCCGTGTGTATGTTTGAAATACGCACTATTTTTTTTTTTTTGCGCTTCGATGCTTGGTATGTAAGGTTTGCAACTCCCTGTGTGTGGAAGTTTTTCCTTTTCGCTGTTGTATTTTGGTTTACACGTCACGCCTCCTTTACCGTAGCCAGCCACGGTGGTTAGTTTCCCTTGCGTTGCGCGTGCTCTTCGCGTTCGTTGCAATTATTTGACGCTATCTACGCGCAATTTTTGCTTTTTTTGCCTACAAAACTGTGTGCTGACAGGATTAAGCTGGTGTAAAAATAACTGCGATGTGAAAATAAGGTTTAGTTAGTGCTGTAGAGAAAAATGTAACGTAACTTGTCTGTGTCAATCTTGCGTAGTACACACAAGAAATCAAACGATGCACAAAATACATTTACTTATAATGTCTAGTACAATCAATCATGAAAGAGAAATGTACATGAAAAATTATATGTACTGTGTGGCGCCTGAAGGATATGATGAAAGACGAGATAAAAAAATTAATTCGCAAGGTAGGCTCGAGACACAATTCGGGATAGAGAGAGTTTTATTTTTTATTTATGCATTACATGGGGGGGGGGGGTTCAAGTGAGTACATCAACCTTATTACACACAATATAAATCTAAAACAAGATTGCAAACAAGAAAACGCAACCGCGGGTAATATTAATCAAGATATCCAGCCAGATATCCGGCCAGAATACATACATCAGCTACCATCGAATACGTCGCATCAGCCAAACACATCGATGGCGAGTACAGAACATTTCATAAATAACCATTAGAACACTGCTAACTACATTGAAAAAATAAACAACACTGCATACATATCACGTACAAAAACCGTAAATGAAACTAAGACAGTCAAATACAGATTAGCAATGTTTTTCACTTCGAAAATATAGTCCATGATGATGTAGGGCTGTTGACTTTAACCGACGGCACCCATCCTGTCGATTTCCCTCGTACTGGTCCTCTTCAAAGTGTTTCTAAGTACAGGTAAAACAACAAAAGTGATTATTGATATGAAAAGTTGCCTTGTAAATACAGAGAACCCATTACAGTGCTTAAAAATAAATTTTAGCAGAAGCAATGCTGTATTACCTCGCTTCACACGTTTCGAAGAAATGCACAGGCTACAACGGACATCATGCCAGAAAGCGCCGAAACATTTTGGTCCCATGATGCCCCTTAACTCTACTACACCTGGGCATACCGTGCACAGGCATTTAAAGACCGTCACAGTACCCACTACGATCGGGAATGAGCAAGAATGACCATCGGCTTACGATCACCACGCTACAAATATGTACAAGTCTAAAAAATCAGCTATGTAACGTAACACCCTGAGGTCCGCAAGATATCTCCTGAGAAATCAGAGAAAATCACAATGTTTCGCTTACCACGTACAAAACAGCCGCTCTCCCCAGACGAAGCACTGCGTTCTTTAGTCCCAAATAACCAGTACCGAAAAAAGAAAAAAAAAAAGAAACAAGAGACACACACGATGTGTGCTTCCCGTGAAAAAGGAAAATAGGTGGCTTACGTGACGATTCGTAGCTAATGTAAGACTATTTCGCGGCTAAGCATCTTCGTCAGTCCTTAAAATAAGGGTACAGACTGCGCCCATCAAAACGAAAAAAGCCTATGCGACGCGCGCTCGCAAACCATACGCTACTCAGACAGCATCGGTGCAGTGCTTACTTAGTTCGTGAGCGAACGTAGGTACGTGAGCGAGGATCAGAGAATACTTTCTTATTTAAATGAAAAACACGGTGCGGTAGTCTAAACATTCTTGACACTTACCTCGCAAATGCAGGAGTTATCCGTTGCCTTCCAGTGATCGCACTTTACTTGGGCTTCCCATCTCTTCCGTCGCTCTGGGTCCCGGGGGAAGCGAAAACAACGCAGTCCTTTACGCGTCGATCCGGCGCATTTGGGAACACAACAGCCCGTCATGTCGACACGATGCACTTGATAGCTTGTCAGTCATGCGGTTGAACACTGTCTAGCAAGTAGAAGCGTCCGCGAAGCATCCGCGCGCACTGTGCCTCGAACTCAGCACCGGCACCAAGCAATCGCAACGGCTCGCTGTGACACAATATGGCGTCGCAGCGAGAAAGCGACGGCGCGGGGGCGGTCAAAGGTTGGCACCACCCTGAACGGCGGCGCTGGCATCGAGGCACCCTAGGCACTCCAGCACGCTTGATCGCTCACTGCGCCCTCTGTATGACGTCACACCCCACGCTCCGCAGCTGTGATAACCGGGAGTATAGAAGGCGAGAGCTCGCGTCGCCGCAGCCTATAGTCGGGTACAATATTAGAAGACAGGAGGAGGCCCCGCCCAGTTGACCGAAGCGCAGCAGCCAATTCCTCCGCGACTAAAGAAATACTACCACTCAAAAAATTGTGACTGCTTCTAAAACGCGTATTTGTCGGTATAAATAAGATTTGTGTATCTTGACGAGCGGTTTGGTAAAACTATCATGATGGAAATGCTACCGCACATGCCGGATCGTGAGAGAAAAATAACTCCATGCCTTCTACAACGCTGTGCGTCGTCTGCTACAGAGCAAGATCGACGGCACCGGGCGTAGCAGTCGCTGGCTTAATAGCATAAGATTCATATATACTTTTTGTGTGTTTGCACAACGTTATTTTTTTAATGTGTTGGGCTTACTTTTAATTAATTTTTGTTCTTTTTTTTTCGCGGTTGCGAACCTGCGATCTCGTGAGTTCGCGAACGATCGCGCGCGGCATTCCGTGCCAGTTTTCGGCCATGGAGCCCAGTGAGGTGACATCGGAACGCGATCCTTTGTTGCCGAACGAGCCTTGTGTCGCCTCGATGACCACACCACCAAGGAGCCTCGGCAAGAACAAGAGCGGCCACATACTGAACAGCGATTCACGCAACATGACCTTCCACTGCTACACGTTATGGCGTAACAGGCAGCCTGAACGCAGCGTGGAGGACGCGAGCAAGTTTGTCGCCGACATGCTTGGTTTAAGCGAAAGGACTGTGTTCAGGGTGAGGCAGGAAGTTAAAGCTTCGGATTTTTCGGGTGGCAAACTGACGACGCCCTCGCGAAAGCGCCCACGCAATGCGGAGAAGAGGAGTCGCAGCGCGAAGTTTGACAGCTTCATGTTGTGCGCGCTGAGATCATGTGTGCACAATTTATTTCGCCGCAACGAGATACCGACGGTCGAGAAGGTAACTACCGAGTTCTCGGAGCGTATGGAACTACCATCACTAAGGCGGTGTACTGTGCGTCGCCTGCTTGCCGAGATCGGCTTCAAGCACGAAAAGAGAAGCCGCAACTCGCTGCTCATCGACCGGGATGACCTCACCGATTGGCGGAATCGCTACCTCCGTGACGGGGAGCGCTACCGGGCGGAAGGCCGAAAGATCTTCTACCTGGACGAGACATGGGTGACGGCGGGACACACTCGGTCGATCGTGTGGACAGACACCGTGGTGCAGAAGCGCGGATGCCTGTTCGCTCGAGCAAATGGCCTGACGACGGGTCTAAAACAACCTTCTGGGAAAGGTTGTGGAGATGGGTTTGCACAAGGCTTACCCTACGAGCGACGTCAGGAAAGGGCACGACGCTCCTCCACTCCGCAGCGCACAAAGGCGCTACGGCAGGGTTCGTCGACTCTCCGACACGGCGCAGAGAAGGCTCCGGAGTCAGATCGCCCACAAACACGGGTTTATTCACCCAAGATACAGCTCAGTGCTACAGTGACGGCGCTTACGGGCCAAGGCTCGCCGCAAGACCAATCGAGTACGCGCGCCCGCTGCGCTAGGGCTAACGGGGTAGCGGTCCGCGAAGCGCGATAACGAGGAGTCGCGAGAACAAAGGTCTCATGTAACCACCTCGTTGCGAGCCTCTGAGCCTCTGCCGCGGCGAGGAAGCGCTCAGCGGACGAGAGCTCGGGTGGAGAGGGTGCCCGGGGGCCGCCGCGTGGGAGGCCAATCAGGGCGCGTCCCGGTGACTTGTTCTCGCGGGGCAAGTCCAACCCCGGGGGGGAGAAGCACGGTTTGCGCGGGAAAGTAGGTCCGGCGCGCTCGCCATGTCCGCCATGTTGCCGTTACGGCGGCGGTTCCCGGGGATCGAGCTAAGCGCCACGCGCGAGCTGCGGGACGAGGCGCGGGAAGGCACCTCGATCCCCACATTCCCCCCTCCTAAAGACCGATTCCAGCCTCCTAAGTGGCTGACCGAGGCCAAGTGGCAAGGTTGACTCAGCCAAAGAGGGCTAAGCCAACGGGGCAAAGTCCAAGAGGGTGCCGTTGTCTTTCTCAGGACCAGGACAGGGAGAAGGGGCCACAGCAGTCCAAAAAGGTGAAGACCTCGCTTCTCTTCACACAAAGCCAGGGGTTTGCCTTGGCCACCAAAGTTCCGCACACTGGAAGGACCCCCTGCCAGGTGGAAGAGTCGGCAGCCCAGGAAGGATGGGGGCAGGGCAGCACCATGGTTCAGCCAGCAACACTCAAGGTCCGCCGGACTGGAGCAGCCAGGAACGCGCGAGGCATGGCTGCCATTTTGGCGCAGCAGCCACCACCGAAGTCATTGGGCTCCCTGGATTGCGCAGGAACAGCAGGCCGGGATAACCGGCAGCCAGGTCAGCAGCGGCAGCCGGAGTGACCCTCCTCGGCCAGAGGTCAGCGCCTGATTGGGGACCAGCCACAATTAGCGGCAGCCTAGGCAGCCGGAGGCAAGGCTGGCACGGGTTCGTGGCCCCCAGAGGCAGGAGTCATTCATGGCGGAAGGACCAGGAGCAGCAGGCCTTGAGGTCAGCAACAGGCTGGCCTGGTAAGACCAGGGACAGCCGGCTTCGTGGTCAGCAAGACTGGTGGCACAGTGGAGCCAGGCGCAGGGAGCAGACTGGACGACACAAGGTGAAGGACAGGAACGGCCCCCGGCATAGCCGGCGTGCCAAGGAAGTTGCCCGCCTGGCTGACAGCCCAAAAAGGGGCGTTTGCCAGGCTGAGGCTTGGGCAACACATAAGAGGGTATATTAGGCCACATGGACCTGTAACCGCTTCGATGTGCGCCCTTGCACCGTAGCTACATTTCTCCATTCACCGGCATGGTAGTGAATGAAGTCCAGCTACCTGCTAGGGGGAAAAGCTGACTAGGCGCGTCATAAGGCGGGTGAGCACGAGAGGGTCATCATCATCATCATCAGCGTATATTTATGTCCACTGCAGGACGAAGGCCTCTCCCTGCGCTCTCCAATTACCCCTGTCTTGCGCTAGCGTATTCCAACTTGCGCCTGCGAATTTCCTAACCTCATCATCCCACCTGACTTTCTGCCGTCCTCGACTGCGCTTCCCTTCTCTTGGTATCCAATCTGTAACCCTAATGGTCCACCGGTTATCCATCCTACGTATTACATGGCCTGCCCAGCTCCATTTCTTCCGCTTAATGTCAACTAGAATATCGTCTACCCCCGTTTGTTCTCTGATCCACACCGCTCTTTTCCTGTCTCTTAACGTTACTCCTAAGATTTTTCGTTCCGAGAGGGTATATTAGGCCAAAAGGGCCTGTCACCACTTCAACGTGCGCCTGCGCACCGTAGCTGTGTCTCTCCGTTCATCGGCGTGGTAGGGAATAAAGTCCGGCTACCAGCTGGTGGGAGAAAACCTGCCTAGGTGCGTTTCCGTAGGTTGTACCGGTAGCGTGGCCTGGGGCCAGCCGTATCACGGTTTGCCTGCGGTTCGTTGACCGCCTCCCCCTCTCCCCAGTCGTTGCTACGGGCAACGAAAGGTTTGAGGTCCGAGACGTGAACTGGACCGCGACGGGTCTCCCTTGGGAGTCAGCCAGCTTGTATACCAGAGGGCAGGTGCGTAGCCAGGGGGGGGGGGGGGGGGGCTGATGGGGCTTCAGCCCCTCCCCCGAAATTTTTTCGTGCTGTCATGCACCGCCGGCCAAAGCAACCACCGGCGCCGGGAATCATTGTGGATTTTGTCTACAATGTCTTTTTGACACTCGAAAAGACATTTCGGCGCGAAAATTGCGAACTCGGGCTGGATTTCGTGGAAACGCCCAGGCACCTGGAGTCACATAACGTAAGGAGCCCCAGCCGAACACAAGTTTTCAAGGGATTTTCGATAGCGAGCGGGCGCGTCGCGGCATCTCGCAGCGGCACCGGAATCTACGGAGCGCATGGATTTCAATTCCGAAACTTGATGGGTATAAAGTTCTCATACACTTTTGACGCGAAAAGTACACTGACATTTCCAAAGGCGTGCTTCTGATTTTTAATTCTGGAACTTTCTGGGTTTAATGTTTTTATAAAATTGGGCCAACATGCACGCACGTGAACGCGCGTGTCCAAGCCGTTCCAGAAATGGAAGCACGCGCTCGCAATCTTCCACACACACGAAAATATTAAATATCACCGTGACTGTCAGCTGGCATCTGATAATTTTCTCCAAACATTTTCAGGAAGCGCGCCCACATGTGATCGATAAGCTGGACCAGGGCAGGCAAAGTAAAATAAGAGAAAACAGAAGGAACTCAACGGCCTATTTAATTTGAGACAGTTCTTTTTTGCGGGCGGCAAGGTCTTGCTCTCCGTGGCGATAGGGACACTGGTCCTATGGATTTAAGCAAAGCCCCCGCTGAAAATACAGCTATTTCCAGAGCGCTTCTTCGCATGTGAGCTGATTGTGGAGATACACATCTGAAGAACCATTTGGAAAGTTGCCCCAGTAATGCCTCGTATTTAAACCAGACGAACAAAACCAAATTATAGAAATTTGTGGTGAAATTATCAAAGAAAGCCTAGATGCAAAAGTGAACGCTGCAGGCTGCTTCTCCTTACTTGCTGACGAAACGACGGATATTGCTGGAATCGAACAGCTTACTGTTTGTGCAAGGTACGTACGTAAACAAGGATGGCAACGATATCGAAGGAAGGAAGGAAGGAAGGAAGGAAGGAAGGAAGGAAGGAAGGAAGGAAGGAAGGAAGGAAGGAAGGAAAAAAAGTTGTCGCAGTTTCACCTGAAAGGCGAAGCATCAATTGCGATAGCAAATTTGTAGAGAGCTATACGGAGTAATGACAGTAGCTTTATCAGCTGTATAAACTTGGACATGCAGCAGCACCGGCAACACGCAGAACTGTTGTCGACGCCGTCGGCGTTTTGCCCGCGTTCGCTCAAAATGCGTGTGGCGTTGTTGACTGTTGCCGGAGCCTCTGATATAAATAGGCACTTGGTGCCGCAGCTAAACGTCGCCTCCCTTCCCTCCCCCTCCCCCCCCCTCCTCCACGGCCTCTAGCGCTTCGGAAGAAGGCGCGTTTGCTCTACATATATGGTGATTGGAAAGAGACGCCTACTTCTGCAGCCCTTAAGGGAGCACGGCGCAGAACTCGCGTTTGTTCTCCGCCGTGCGTTCACTCCCCGTGAAAGCGCGCCCCCCTCGCGCCCTTTCACTCGCACATACAGCGTTCGGCGCGCGGCGATGATTTAATCTCCATTGACGTCATACGGAACCTCACGGCGACGGCGACGCCGACGGCAGAAATCTGCTTTTGAGTGTCCATATAATTGCTATCGAAATAATAAGAGGTGAAAGACAGAGAGGTTAACCAGGTTAAGTGTCCGATTGGCTACTCTGCACAGGGGGATGGGGTAAGGGCAGAAAAGATTAGAAAACAAGATTAAAAAAAAGAAAAGAAAAAAAACACATCTGTCCGCACAATTCTATAGTTTTTCACTAAGTCCTGTTTCTTTTAAAAAGCGTAATAGTGCTTTTAAAGCAGTTCGTTCCGACGTCGGCTGGGACCAGGGACCAAGAATTGTGGCTTCCGTAAGAGGACGGCTGTTTACCTTGTCGAGTGTGATGCTGAGGAAACGATATCGAAGTGTTTTTAGGTTTTAGCACAGGAATAGATGCCCCCTCTCATGGAGACTGCAGGTTATATGTACATGTGTACAAACTAGAGCACTGCACGGGCTCGGGCTTACCCGAAAGCCCGGGCCGGGTAGAGCAGTTTTTTCACGGGCTCGGGCACGGCGTGTGCTTTTTGACCCGGGACCGGGCCGGGCTCGGGCTTTCTGGTGGTGTGCATGTAACGTGCAGCGAGTTATTCTCGGGCGTGTCAACTCTGAAAAACATGTATTTTTCGGTCTCGGGCCGGGTTCGGGCCGGTTTCGAGCCGGGCTCGGGCCGGGCCTCTGGCCTAAGGTAAAGGGGTGGCGGGCCGGGCGGGTAACGTAGATTATTTCCGGGCCGGGCCCGGGTCTCGCCATAAAAGTTTTGTTCGGGCTCGGGCGGGCAGCCCAACGTAAAAACGGGCCCGGGCCGGGCCCGGGCTGAAAAAATCGGCCCGTGCAGTGCTCTAGTACAAACTGCTGCATATTCTAGTCGCCCTTCCAGTGCCACTGCCAGCGCAGAGAGATTTTCAAACGTGAGATTACTAAAAAAAACCACTTGCGCTTTACAAAGAGGAACGCATGGTTATGCTGGCGCTTCTATACGCCCACAGAGATGTCGCCATCAACGTGTCCGCAGTTACTGAACGCTTCGCTAAACCTCCCCGCCGAGTGAAGTTTATCGTTTAGATAGCGAAGCAGCAAAAATCAATGCCTGTAAAAATATCTGTTCCTTCACGTTCCTATATTAGCTCGTGATTATGAAAACGTATGACTGTTCATTAGCTTTTAAAACCACAGAAATTTTCACCGTTTATTGTAACAGTTAGCATGATGATCAAAATTATCCTGGGAATACAAAAATTACGGGGACATCAATAACCAATTTTGACAAACCTTGCTCATTGAAAGCCCGGCACACGCGGCGTTTCCCAAAAACGCACTCGGATGTTAGGTAAATCAACTTGCCGCATCATCTGTGACTTTCGTTTGTCCTTTTCTTTCCTTTTTAGCTACATGTATTTACTTCTTTTTTGAAACGAAGCAATAGCCTTCTTTGACTTTGGGTGCAGAATAATTGTTGCCGCTGTGCAGGCAGTTAAAATACGCATTTTCGTATTGATTTCTGCATTTTTTTTCTCTTATTATAGCCACATGGTGCTGTCGCGATCGCAGCATGGCTCAAATGCATATCACAATTTCTGAGATCACAGTTTTGTTCTTGTCTGGATCGTCTTTCTTTATACTCGTATGCGTGAAGTTTACTATCTGTGAATGCGCAACATGTTTATTTGTCTTGTTTGACGCATTATATACAATGACGTTTCCTTAGATACGTAGATTTATTGCAGACTTATACGTATATTTAAATATCTTGTTGCGAGGTTTTGTGTATACAAGCAGTGAACTTGGTTTCACGCGACACTTTCTTGCCGTTTATCTTGGCATTTGTATATTCCATTCTATCTTCGCATTTCTAATGTATATTTTGCGGAACTTCTGCTTTTTTAATGTACTCGTTGTTGCAACTATAATTTCGGTGCACTTACTATATACGACCTTTATATTGATATCAGCTATTACTGCCACAATTTTTGGGACATACGCAATCCATTGCAACGAAGGACAGCGTCATTGTGGTTTTTCCCTGGCCGTTGCATATGTACAAAAATGTAAACAAGGTTGTTAAATGACAAAAATTCATCAAAATATTTGTCAACTTGTTCATTTTATGGCCTTTACGTTTTTCATACCAGCTGCATGCACTGCTTTACTGGTTTCGAACTGATATAGTTCTAAAGTTCGCGTGATATTTCCTTTACTTATTAGATAGACAAAAAAAAACGCGGAAGCATTGATATCAGCTATTACTGCCACCATTTTTGGGACATACGAAGCTATTCTTTTATGAAACAAACACATAATGTACTTGTATTGACTGTGCGTAGCGTTAAATAATTCGTTTTCAGCACCTAATATAGAATGGCATTGGCAATGGCAATGCAGTTATTATTCATGTATTTGATGCCTCGACAACGTTTATAAGGAGGAGGCCGCGTTGCAACTTGAGCCCCCCCCCCCCCCCCCCCGAAAAAAATTTCTGGCTACGCCACTGCCAGAGGGGACATTTTGGTCTCCACTCGGCACGGGCCCAACCATTTGGCCGACAGGGAGGCAGAGATGCCTTTGGCGGCGTCACTCAAGACATGGTTGCGTCTGATGACGAGATCGCCGACACCATAGTGCACGTCCCTATGTGACCGGTCGTACTGGGCTTTTTGTCCAGCTCGCGCTTTTGCCAGGTTGGAACGGGCCAGGTCAAGGGCCGCGTCCATCCGTGAACGCAGTTCCGCCGCGTAGCCGGAAAGGCCGGCTTTCGTGGCGCACGCCCCGCTGCCGGTCCGCAGAACGCGGTCCATGGGGTTTGGCAGCTCTCTCCCGAAGTTGAGGAAAGCGGGCGTGTACCCAGTCGAACGGTTCGCCGTGGACCGCAAGGAGAAGCCTCTCTCGTTAAGACAGACATCCCAATCCCTATGTTGCTGGGCAAAGGCCGCGAGCAAGGGCTTGAGGTTCCGTTTAATCCGTTCTGTCGGGTTGGCCTGTGGGTGATACGTGGTTGTCTGGCGGTGCTTAATGCCAAAGGCAGCACACGCATCCACGAACATCTTGGCCGTGAAGTAGGACGCGTTGTCCGTTATCAGCTCCGCCGGAAAGCCAAAGCGGTTAAAGACCTCGGCCAACTTGTCCCAGATTGCGCGTGCGGTTAACTTCCGAAGGGGAAAAAGTTCGACCCATTTCGTGAAGTGATCTGTGACAGCCAGGAGAAAAACGTAGCCTCGCCGGCTTCTGGGAAAAGGTCCCATAATGTCACAGGCCGCGACTTGCCAGGGTAGCTGGCTGTCGATTGGCTGCATGAGCCCGGGGGGTTTGCCCGCGCGAGGCTTCATACATTGGCACACGCGGCATGAGCGGGCGTAGTGAACAGCGTCACGCTTCATGCCTGGCCAGGTAGCGGAGCGGCACAACTTTTGGAAAGTCTTAAGGCCACTCGCATGTCCGGCCACCCGCTAGTCGTGGAAATAGCTCAGGGTGGCTTTCCTTAGACTGCGGGGTATCATCACCTTGAAAGACTCCTGAGGAGCCTCTTCAGATGGGATGTAGCGCAGGAGAGCTTTATCGGCGTCAAGCAGATACGTATCCAACGTGCCCGCAGCAATACTAGCTGTCCGGGTACGCCCGGCGGCTTTGCCGCCCCACTCCTCTGGGAGCTCGGCTCTTGGAGCCTGTCAACGATTTCTATTTACAAAACGGGTCATTCTGCTTAAGCAGATACGGATCCCACGTGCCCGCAACAATACAAGCTGCGTGGCACTCGGCGCCAACAGCAATACCAGCTGTCCGGGTGCGCCCGGCGGCTTTGCCGCCCCGCTCCTCATGGGAGCTCGGCTTTTTGAGCCTGTCAACGATTGCTATTTACAAAATGGATCGCTGTGCTGCAGCCTTTAGTAACTCCTGCCTGCTGAAGACGATACCCGATGAGGTAACGGGATCCACTAGGTAAACTTCCTCTCCCGGGGCTGGCAATCCGAGGATCACATCGCCGTCGGGGGTCGCGCCTTTCGAGCCATTGGAGACTGAGGGTCCGGCTTCTACTTGGTGCGAATGCTCATGGGAGTGGCGGACCAAAGGATCAGACGCCGAAACGGGGGCTCGCGATAAAGCGTCCGCCACCACGTTTGAACTCCCTTTCCGGTAGCGCACAACAAAGTTGTACCGCTGCAGTGTCAACGCCCAGCGCGCGAGGCGGCCCGAAGGCTCGCGCAAGCGCTTAAGCCAGGTGCGCGCTATGTGGTCCGTTTCCACCACAAATGGCACTCCGTCGACGTAGCAGTCAAACTTCCGGAGAGCAAAAACTATAGCGAGACATTCCCGTTCAGTCACGCTGTAGTTGCGCTCGGCGGCGTTCAGTGACCGGCTTGCAAAGGCGACTGGTCGAAGAACGCTGTCGTGCTCCTGAAGCAGCACAGCCCCAAGGCCCAGGTCGCTCGCGTCAGCTTGGACAACGAACTCCCTGTTGAGGTCTGGCAACTTCAGTTCGGCTGTGGCCACTAGAGCTCGGGATAGTGCATGAAAGGCACCCTCTTGCTCAGGTCCCCAGCTCCATCGTGCCGACTTTTTAACAGTGCGGTCAAGGGCGCTTGAATAGCGGCGCAATTCGGGATGAACTGTCTGTAGTAGTTCACCATACCCAAAAAGCGCCTAAGGCCCTGAATGTTCACCGGCGTCGGGTATTCGAGGATAGCTCGGACCTTCTCTTCGCACGGCAGAACACGACCTCTGTCAATGGTAAAGCCCAATAAAGAAATGCGGGTCTCAGCTATTTGGGCTTTCTTCGGGTTTAGTGTCAACCCGGCGGCACGTAACCTCTCGAGGACGTCCTTCAGGTGGTGGAGGTGCTCCTCGAACGTTCGAGAGAAGATGACATTGTCATCGCGGGAAGGCACCTCGATCCCCACAAGGTCAGCGCCTGATCGTGACGCACATCGGCAGCGAGGATGGTTTCGTCGATGGCTGCTTGGATATATATCGAGGCCAAAAGACAGGCGA
The DNA here is from genome assembly GCF_013339745.2 of Dermacentor silvarum. Lineage (NCBI taxonomy): Eukaryota > Metazoa > Arthropoda > Arachnida > Ixodida > Ixodidae > Dermacentor > Dermacentor silvarum. The sequence goes on along the minus strand of NC_051158.1, from coordinate 158,341,920 downwards.
CTACCACGAGGAAATGGACGGCAATCGCTTTGATGGCTGGTTCAATGACGTTCTGCAGAAGTTGCCAGCTGGTAGCGTTATTGTTTTAGACAATGCACCTTACCATAGCCGGCGAGAAGAGAAATTGCCGACGACGGCCTGGAAGAAGGAAAAGATACAGGAGTGGCTCACCAGCAAGAACATCACCTACGGTGAAAAAATGATAAAGAAGCAGCTGCTTGAGCTGGTGGCATCTGTAAAGTCACGCTTTCTGAGCTACATCGTAGACAACACAGCTGTAAGGGCCGGGTGCATTGTACTCAGGCTCCCGCCGTACCACTGCGAATTTAATCCCATTGAGCTTGTAGTGGGCCAAGGTCAAAAATGGCATCGCTGCGGACAACAGAGACTTCAAGCTGTCCACGGTCGACGTCATCTTGAGGGAGAAAATCAAGCAGGTAACGGCGGAAGACTGGAGGAAGAGCATTCAGCATGTGATGGACTTGGAGGCAAAGTTCAGACTTGACACGTCTGGGAGTGAGCATATTCAACCCATCATCATCCAGCCGGGTGAAGATGACACTGAAGAAAGCGACTCCGACTGCGAGCTGTCTGGCGTTGAGCCACTCGACGAAGCATAAACGCTTCTTATTAACAAAAGAACAGCCCTTATTAGGGCTACCAAAATTTTGCCGGTGGGTTCACAACAGCCAACCATCCATTCCGTGACCTCTCAAATAAATAAGCAGTTCCATTTATGGCATATTCCTTATAATAGAAGCTCAATTCTGATAAGCAACGTCCTGCACACATTGTGCGCGATTTAAGAAGTGGCATAGAAACACATTTAAATGCTGGCATATCTGAATTGAAACACTATTGTTAACCCTGATTATCGTTGGCGGGCTCAAAACGCTCATTCGGGCAGCCATTCATGTGGTTGCATTGTTTATTTTGTTATCTGGCTCACATAAGTAAAGCGATTAAGAGAAAAAATATAAGACATCATTAGCTTAGTGAGGCCCAAAATGCTCATTCAGGCAGCCACCGTCGAGTTTGACGCTGCCCCATAGTGAAATAGCAGAAGTCAGAGCACGCTTGATGGTTCTGTTAGCAGTGTGCACTGTAAATCACAGTCATATCATAGCGAGTGGTGGTGAAATAGCAGCAGACAACACCAAACTGACAGCCACTGTCAGCAGCTTGAATGCCAAAGCACATTCATGTGGTTGCATTGTTTATTTTGTTATCTGGCTCACACAAGTAAAGCGAATAAGAGAACAAATATGAGACATCATTAGCTTAGTGAGGCCCAAACTGCTCATTCAGGCCGCCACCATCGAGTTTGACGCGCCCCATAGTGAAATTAGTCGGAGCACGCTTTATGGCTCCGTTAGCAGTCTGCACTGAAAATTGAAGTGTTGTCATAGCCAATTTTCAATTTATTAATGTGACTCAAGGAAGTAATGCGAATGCAAGCACAATTATTAACGTGATTAACTTTGCTAGCATTTTTTTTGTCATATTTACGTACCGGAAAAAGGCTCTGTAAAGTTGAACGTGTTTTAGTGAGTCACTTTGTTCATTACAAGCCATAGGCAAAATGACGGACAGATTCACACAGTGATATTGGGGAAGTAATAAATGGTGAAAGTTGCAAAAGCTCTCACAGCACTGCTTTGCTGGACTCCATTCACTAGAGAACTGCATTTGTAATGATGAAAGCGTCATGACAGGAAATGATACCCCACTGCACAATGTTAGATATGTGTACCACCACATGTGACGGGCAGCAAAACCATCTGTTTATTAAGCCTGAATGCAACAGCATAGCAAGGTGCTGTTTCACAATATGGCACCTTTTCATGTGCACTTCTGGTAAGCTACCGTATGCACTGATGCATAAACACATTAACAGGGGAAAGAGACGAAGTAACTGTGCAAGCCACGTGATGCTTTTAACATTTTGTATCTGTCAATGTTTCTGTTGTCACAGCTGATAGAACTTTCTTTGGTGCAAGTTGATTAATCACGTTGCAGCAACAGCACAAGAAGCAAGGTCAGAATAGTAGGAGAGAGAGAGAGAGAATTAACTTTATTAATGGTCCTGAAGGGGCCTGGGCACCCCTTACGGGGGCCGGCCCGGTGGCTCCACCCATGTGGGGACTGGGAGTCGGAGCTCGCCAGCCACCTGTTGGGCCTTCTGGACGGCCTGGTGTTGAAGGGCCCTGTCGGGGCTCCTGAGGTGGTTGATCCAGTCGTCCTCGGTGGCAGGAGACCCGAAGCAAGCGTTTAGCGCGGGACACTGCCACAGCATGTGATCTAAGTCGCACTTTGGATTTTGGCATGTAGGACATTCTGGCCTTATATCTGGGAGGTATTTGCTGCATATATAGGGGTTGGGGTAACTGTGCGTTTGCAGCAATCTAAGCGTTAATTGTTGTGCTTTATTTAGTGTCAGAATAGTAGGAGAAAACAAAGCAAGGTGGCAGACTGAGGAGGCAAGGTAGACAAGAGAGAATGGCTTTAATGACATCGAAGAGGCCAGCCCTGCTATTCACAGGACTTGGTGCTTTGAATGAGACGAGTTAATGGAATTGGCGAAAATCGTGGCTGCAGCATGCTTACAAGAACAAATGCAAAAATAAAAGGATAGAAATAGGAACAAATACATACACGCACGGAAGAACTCACATGTTCACACACATGAACACAAACGCGAGCGCTAAAACTAAGATGTAAAATACAAAAAAGGGCAAAATAACAAATATACACAAACACACCAGAAAACACGCACACACATTTAACGCAGACGCGAGTAGAACTATTAGGAGTCAGTTCACAAGCAGCTGTGCCTACTTTGTCGTACTTTTTTTAATGTACACATTGGCTCTGTTGCCTTCACTGTCATAGGAATTTTTTAGTAGCGACCTATCACGACAAAGCGCAAAGCTGTGTTGTGGGAAAGCAAGTCGAGCGCTGACAGCACAGCTTATGCACGATTGTGTCACAGCAGGCTTTCTACAGCTGGCGCGTGCAGTGAGCGAAGAGTTCTAAGCCACACAGCGACGCGAACTCATGCCAAGCTCCCTTGCAACGGCACCAGTGTATCAGTCATAATTTTATATTAGCATTCAGGTTGACATTAAGGAAACAAACACTGCTTCCAAACGGCTGACCGTTAACAATCCAATGACATTCGCTCAAGCAGCGCGTGTTAGTCACTGATTGTTAGCATTGGTGGAAAGCAATCAATCGATGGTGCTACACAACACTCGAACGACACTGCTAGAGGCTGGGCTATCTTATCACACTGCTGCCAACGATCGGTCGTCTGCAGGCTGAGCTGGCAGCAACGAATATTTGCGTTGGAGCTTGCTTTCACAAATATTTTCTGTTGAGAAACTCGCAGGTTGGTTTCATCCGCGCACGCTTTTCTCCATCACTTCACCACGTCCGACGAGAAACGCAGGGGCACAGTACACAAACACACCCGCCTCACAGTAGGTACCAGACTTTGGCGAACTCTCCTCGTCGTAACTTCACTTAGGAGCAAAACAAAAAACCACGGGACAAACACGTACGATGTTTCTTTGCAGCGGTATGTCGCCGCGGGATCCTGTTTCCACACGAAGCGCACCGCAGCGTCACCGATGTTCGCTGCAATCTTTCTTCGCCGGCTCACGGCTCAGAACAAACGCACGCGGCACAAATTGTGCATCGTAAGCTCACAATAATATTTCCGGCATGACAGACCACCACAAACAATTCGAATTCACTCTGACGAAGGGAGACGCACCGAGCTGACGCGACTCGGCCAAGTTCGAAGCGAGGGCGGCCATGTTGGGCATGTTCTCCGTCGGCGGGGACACCGGCCGTCCGGCTCATGACGTCACCTGAAGTGCGCGCCTATTGGTGCCGGCTCGTGTGCATCCGCCTTTGAGGGGCAAATGTCGCTGTCTTCTAAAGTTGTATCCGACTATAGGGAAGGTAATATCAATGAAAGATTAATCGACAAAAAGTACGCCGCAAAACGATTAATCGTCATCGAAGTCTACCTTTTATTTAATCGGTTAATCGATTAAATCAGTTTTCCATACAGTAACTAAAGTGGCGGGAAATTTTTGAAATCGTACTATAGATTGCGGAGTACGATCAACGACAGTGCGGCTGCGAAGACCTAGAGCGACTGTCGACTGTTTTCCCGAGTCCTGCCGAGCTGGCCAAGCGCTTCGCCGCTTTACGCACACGTCACACAGGGCGCCTGGGGCCGGATAGAGGCCGCCCCCGTGGAGGAAGAAATAAACTAGGAGAGAGCATTGCGTGAGGCAGCAAGTCTTGGCAAGCCAACTCACCGTCAAGCAATTTCCTTCACTTTTTACCTCGCAATAAAGGGTCAGTACGTGACCCTAAGAGACAACGTATTGGCCGATAATGTTTCGTTCGCAGTAGTTTCAAATCGGTGCGCGCCCGATCAGCTGCGCTGCTGCCCTGCACCCGGCAGCATTAAACCTACCCCGCGCTCTGATGTGGCGATCACGAGTAGCGCCGTTACTTCTTCATGTCAGTCGTGCTGCAATGATCTCTTCTAATTTCTCCTTCCTCCATGCCCACCCTCCTCCGTAAGTGCCATTTTTAACATACAGGGTGTTCATTTTTAAGTTTTAAGGAATTTTTTAGAAATTGCCTGTGGCAACTATAGGTTAATTCATATCATTGAGCTGATTTATTCGATGAGGGGGACATTAGCACGAGCAACCGAAACACATATTCAACTAATATCAAAAAATCGCTAATTAACTTTTTAGCTATTTACTTTACGACACATATAGCAATTTACGAATTGTAGCCGGTGAGCCCTAGAATGACACCAGTTTGAAGATATGCGCCATCATACACTCGCCGTAAAAATGCACTGTTGTTCCAATTACTTTTTTTTACCAAAATGCATTGAAGCACAAAAGTAACTGGAACGCCCATGTATTTCGTCCCACCCTTTGAGAAATAATATCTCTGGAAACTGGTGTCATCCAGGAAATTGATTTCAAATAGACGCGTCTTGCACACTCACCGGCTACAATTCGTAAATTGCAAGATGTGTCGTAAAGTAATTAAGTAAGGTGTTCATTAGTAAATTTTTGTTAATTGGTTGAATATGCCTTTCGATTTCTCGTGCTACAGGTGTCCGCCTCTTCGAATAACCCAACTCAACGATAAGCATTATGCTACCTGCCACAGGCGATTTTTAAAAATTTCGTAAACTTAAACATTGTCACGTAGTAGTGACGGTGAAAAAAATAGTCGCAAAACTGTGAATTACGAAACGGATTTTCTATTGGGCGAACCTGTGCCCACAAAAGGAAGTTGCACTCGAAGCACAAAGATAGCGGCGAACACAGTCGGCGGTCATCGAAATCTGATCATCGACGAACCCCGTCGGCTTTTACAACACTTTTATACAAGAGTCATCGAAGGTTCCAGAGTAATCCCTGGTGCCCGCATGTCTTCCAGAAAGTACAAGACAATTCGCGTCGCTCATACAATCAGATTACATAAGCGTCCCTAACAATAGACAGCGGATACAAGCATCGATAACGTTCGAGAAACTTCCGGTACATGCAGGCCCTTCCTGCGCCGAGTGATTACGTTTAACATTTGTTAGCCGGTGAAAAGTGGTCACCAGGAAAGATAAACAAGTACACGTGTCAATTATGGGGTTTTACGTGCCAAAACCGCGATCTGATTATGAGGCACGCCGTAGTGGTGGACTCCGGAAATTTGGACCACCTCGGATGCTTTAACGTGCACCTAAATCTAAGTACACGAGTGTTTTCGCATTTGGCCCCCATCGAAACGCGGCCGCCGGGGTCGGGATTCGATCCCGCGACCTCGTGCGCAGCAGCCCAACACCATAGCCGCTGAGCAACCACGGCGGGTGCACGTCTCAATATCAACACCCTGTATGTTGCTTATTCCTTCACTAGTCACTAGTAGCAATTATAGTTGACCTCTAACAAATTAAGCATTATTCTTTATCAAAGATTATACGCTTGTACTTCTTATTCTGGTTCCAAATTTCAAGCGTTAAAATAGGTACTTACGTGAGTAGATAACTGTGTTTCAGCCTTTTATTGCGATAGCAATTATATGGACACTTCAACCGGATTTCTGCCGTCGCCGTCGTCGCCGCCGTGAGGTTCCCTATAGATAAAATCTTCGCCGCGCGCCGTATGCCCGAGCGGAAGCGTGCGGGGACGCCCGCTATCACGGAGAGCGAACGCACTCAATCACCCACGCGCAAGCAAGGAAGCGGGAAGCCAGCGCCGGAGGGAGCGGGGGGGGGGGAGGGGGGGCGCACTTCCACTCTGCCAACAACCGCGCTCGTCGCTCGACCGCACCGTCTCTTATCTCCACACGGCTCTGACCTTTATGCACCGTGCATTCGCCGCTCAGTTTCTGTTGAAGCGATAGGCCGCACGTACCTTCGCCCGCTGCAGCGTATGGGCTTGCTGCCAGCGTTTTGACAGTCGTTGTCTGCAGTCATTCAGTGTGTTCTATTCATGTTTGTTTGTGCGCGCTCACACCACGCTTGTTCATTCAGTTAGTAATAGTCGGGCCACATTTTCCAACGCACGCTCCACATGTAATGCTGTTCGGATCGGCAGTGCAGCGCTACAGGTGTGTCCCTTCGCACGCGCTGCCCACGGGAAGCGCTTCTCATCAACACCACCGTTTCACACGCGCCTTCTCGTGGTCATCGAGTCTCTCTTCATGTCGGTCTACTTACGCCGCAGCACACCTGCTTACTTACTAAGCTCATGTTTACTACACTTCATATTGCTACCAAAGCCGCTCACCTTACTTCGTATGACATTGCTGTGTTGCTGTGGCATTCATGGCTTCGCCCTTAGGGCGAAACTATGACATTTTTTTTGAAGCGGCCGAAAAAAAGTCAATTAATCAATTAATCGACGAAAAACCCCGCATTGAAAGCGATTAATCGATTATACGCTAAACCGACAAACGAATAATCGTTAATCGATTAAAAAATTTATTCGACCATCCCTATCGCAGCCATGGTCGACGCCGCAGTATGGAGGGTGAGAAGTCGGCCTGCCTGAAGGAGGCCAGGGATGGCCGTAGAAATGAAGGGAAGAGGAGACCGCGCGCTGAAGAGACTCAAGAGGAGCGTGCCGAACGGTTCGCCAAACGCCGTGGAAACGATGCCGCTAGACGGGCTCGCTTAGATTCTAACGATGAATCTACCGCGCCGACCTCTGATGAGCGCAGCCGGGTGTCTGTAGCTATCGCCGCTCGACTAGGTTTATCCTAAGCTAAACCACAGCCAATTTTTTTCTCGAACCTTTGACTAGGTGGTTGGCCGCAAGGCAACGGCTGATTCCAGCCTTTTAGACACGGAAACAAGTGCAAGTGTGTTGGCTGTACTCTATAAATACTAGTCAAAAGCTAGCAAATTGAAGCGCACGCCTAAATGCTCCACTGCATTTTAATACCGAGTTTCATAGTCTCTGTTACAGCAAATACTACAAAATTTTATTGCTTTTGAGTATACTTCTAAAAAAATTATTGGGTTTTACATGCCAAAAGGCAATATTTCTATTTCGTAGAAATATGGGCTTACAGAATCCGTCTCTATACAGGTACATTTTTCTTTTTATTGTGATAGCAATTATATGGACACTTCAAGCGCATTTTTGCCGTCGCTGTCATCGTTGCCGTGAGGTTCCGTGTAAAGTCCAACGGCAATAAAATCGTCGCCGCGCGCCATGCGCTGTGTTTGCGAAGCACACAGTCTTCGTTCAGGCGCGAGGCACGGGAAGGAGGCATCAGACACGGGAGGGAGGGGGGTGCGTTTTGCTCCCGCGTCTGCTGCTCACGGAGCTATCTTGAAAGCAATCTGCGATGCGGACGAAGTGAGCGCCCGCGGGGGCCTCATCTTCAAAGCGATCTGCGATATGGACAAGTGCATTCGCCGAGTGCCGGTAGCTACGTATGCGCTGTGCTTTCGGCGCTTCCTTCGCGTTGAAGCGAGAGCCAGCGCGAAGCCCAATTTGCTCGCTGCCGCTGGCGTGCTTTCTCACTGCAGCATTTTCACAAGTTTCCGCGGTTATCGAGCGATATGTGTTTATGCTTACCTGTGCGCCCGTGACACCGTGCTTGTTCATTTATCTGGTAAGCCAACATTCACAACTTTAAAGGCCCGATCAAACCACTGTCCTTACTTCGTATAACTGTCTACTAATTTGCTATCGCAATCGATGCTTCGCCTTTCGGGCAAAACTGCGACAATTTTTTTCATACAGGAAAAGTCTCCAGAGCGGGCCCCCAAAGGCTGGAAAGAGCAGTAGAAACTATCGGCATGATTTTTCGCACTTTTTAATGACAGTTGACATGAATAAAACAGACATAAACTGTGAAATAAACCTAAGATGATTACAATAAAATAGCGGAGCAATCTTGCTGATCGCAAAGGAGGGTTGAGGGGTGCGTGATCACTTTAACGCAGCCAGACCTTGTACACATACACACAGATACTGAAGAAAGTGGTCGTGGGAACAGCCGGTCACCGTAGCTCAAATGGCGTAGAGCATCGCACGCGTAATGTGAATCAGTGGGCTTGGCTCCAATCAAAGGCACGTTGTCGTTTCGTTCATTTTCCATTTCCTTATTATTAAAGCGAAAGCCGTAGGGGTTTATGTTCGCGGTGACATTGCAATGACATCGCAATGACCTTGAAGGGATACGGACACGAAATCTGAAAATTTTACGAAAATGCTGAAAATGAATCCTCAGTGTGGGATTACATCGAAAAGAAGTTGTCACTTAGCTCATTTTTGAGCCGATGGCTTTATTTTTGGCGTTTTTGTGCGCGCGCGCCTCGCCGCCAGACCCGCCGAAGTTGGAAGGCGTGACGTCACAACACCCTCGTCGGAGGCCAACCGGCCGGCCACGGTCATGCGAAGCGCGCCGACGCCGCCATCGTGAGCATGAATTCGAGTTCTGGTGCTTCTACCAGCGATGAGTACACGTCTGAAGACGAGAACCATTCCAACTTGGTAAGAAATATCACCGCTTACGGTTACGAGCCTTCCGCGTCAAGCGACGAAGAAGAGCAGGCGGCCGTGGGAGTGCCGGTCAGGTTTTCGCGAACCGTAGTGCGAAGATTTCGCTCTGCACCAGACACTTGTGCAATAATTATTTGTCATTTCCTCTGTAAACTTGCTTTTTCAAGAGTACACGCAGGCGAGGCAGCTGCGGGGTACTTCAGCGCTGCGTGGATGACTGAACAGTAGTTTATGCCGTCGGCGTGAGAAACTGCTGTGAGGTATCAGTACCTCCGAGACTCTCGAGTCCACTTCGCCAACCGACCGCCAGATGGCAGCACCTGTCTGGAATTCTGCCCAGTTTATTTATTTATTTTTTTTTGCTTTTAGCCTGTGGAGAAGCAGAGCTGTGTGTGTGTGTCTAATCTCGTGAGTCGCGCTCACTAGCTTTGTATTGTTTTACTATGCTTTGCCAAGATTTTTAAAGACATTACAGCCTTCGTGCCCAGCCTCGGGCATATCGCCCCAGCCTCGCCCTCACACTGCTCAAGAACGCTGCAAGTGAGCAAAAACAGTACCGACATCTGGCCTACTCTTTTCGAACGCGCCGCTGTTCATTTATGTCTTGCGTTTTCGTGAGAAGACCGATGGCACAGCGTCAGGCTTTAAGCATTGCCTTTTGAGCAGCATGCCGAGGTTTTTTTAGCACAGCCAGGCGGGTGACATAATCGTCGACGAAGTGGTCTGCACAAATGAAGCCATTTTTTAGAGGTCTCCAGGCTGTGCGTGATGGCTGACAGGCAGATAACCAAAGTTAACGCACCTTCTCGTCTTTCGGAAACGTGTGCGACGGCGTGTTATGACCTGCGATGCTGCTGTAACAGCAATATCTGGGCATTTCCTTCCGCCGCGATGAACGCGTCAATGCCGACCGACGATCGCGGGAAGGCGCGTGTAATGGCGAATTCCATTGGGAGAACAGGAGCACTCAAAAGCACGTTAAACGTGCTCGTTCCAGAGGCGACGTGTTTCAGTGGTCGAACAGGAGTGGGAGAGCCGTCATCCAGTGGTAGAACAAGAGCAGTTTCGCTGCGCCGAGAGTAGCTGGGAGCAGTCCGGACTGCTCTCGCCTGAAAAGCGGAGTACGGAGGAAGTCACGTGACTTAAACCGTCATATCCTCCTCATTTATTTTTAGTTTGCTTCAGCCGGCGCGCGCGGCGACAATAGCGGCAGCCAAACGTAGTTGGTGTTTTGGCACCGCTGATTATGACGTCGGTGATACGAGCGAGCTTCGCAGCGATTTAGCGTCTGCTAAATCTGCTTCTCGTCGGATGGGCGGGGGACAGCAGCAGCAAAGCGTCTTCGCCTTGCTGAAGTGCTTGAGACGCTCGACCTGACAGCAGCGAAAGCTGCTGGAGCTCAAGTTCAGATTCAAGTTGCAGTTTCAGATGATCTTCGCAGGCGGAAACGTTGTGGGATGCGTCGGCGTTGCACAAAAGTATGTAGTACACTCTAAAAAAAAAGGAGTGACCCTTGCTCCATTAAAGGAGGAACGGCGATGTCCCCTATGTTCGTCTTTAAATGGAGGAACTTCCCTTCCTCATGGCTGGGAGCAACTGTTACTCCCTTTCCAAAACCAACATGGCCGACTCCAGGCAAGTGAAGCCAGCAACACGACTATAGGTGGTATTCACGTGACGTCACGGCAGAGCCGTCTGGCGGGCGCTGTAGCGGAAAAGGCACAAGCTGCGTTGGCCACTATTAAACCGCCATATTTTGGGGGAGCCGGTGTCAACAAAGCCTATCTCCGCTGTTGAAGCGCTGCCGATGTGTGTGCTTTTTTGCTTTAGGAGGAGTCACTAAAGTGCCCATCTTTTGCAACTTTGCAAGCATGAATGCCAGCCCCTCATTAATGCACTTACGCACGTACGCGCAGAATTTAGAGGCCGGTGGCGAAGGTGCGCTACATCGAGAAAGTGGAGCTTTGCGGTGGCGTCGATCCACTTATGCTTACTGGCAAAGAGGCATCAGTTGATCTCGCGCTCGTACCCAAGGTAGAACTTTCTGATATTAAGGACTACCTTGTGCACGCTACAAGCTTCATAACTAACGAACAGCTGAAAGCAAGAAAATCTCTGGAGTCACACAACTATTTGACCAGCGGCTTTGTTCAAGAACCCCGGCTGAGAAGACACGGCGAGCACATCATTGTGCGCACGAAGGTAAGACAATCTAAAACGCTACATCAGCTAGTTGCTCTTTGTATTACCGGGTCGAATTGTAACGCTAACGGGTAATACTTGCCAATGTGTGTGACAGGAGTGTGATTCGTGTTCGGAATGTTTCGCTGCGCAGCGAAACATCGTGGCACTTTCTTAAGTTACTGCCAGCGAGTGGTACTTCTTTATCGTTTATGTACCGTTGCTCCTTGATAATACATGAAGATTGCAGGAGTAGGCTTTCGCACTGCGCAGCGTCCAGCAACGCAGTGCCTTCCGGAGTTAAGGGAGCTAAAACGATACCAAAGAAAATCGTGTGTACGCAACATGTCAGCTACCACCATGCTGCACCTTTAGAAACACTTGCTGTTTAGCGGCTACTTCCAGCTGTTCACCTTGCTCCAGCCCTCTCCCCCCCCCCTTTTTTTTGCAAATTCCCGTCACCTGCCGAAGCGTTTACTAAGTTCTACAAATTATCGCTACCGGCGAGGCCGCGAGCTTTGCATACGTATGCGCAGTTGCGATTCGATTGTGCAAGCATAAAACCACTCGGTGGTGTTTTACACTCATGGATACACCTACATTAGTTTCACTCACTGATGATGTAGTAACTCGCCTTGCTTTTTGTGCCTGTGTTCTCAGCATGCATAGGACCAGCAGTTAAATAGATCACTTCCTCTCCCAGGCAATTTCCACTCAGCCACTCGAGCCATGGCTTCTTGTCAAGCAGGATGGAATGGTCGAAGCTGCACACTGCACGTGTATGGCCGGTCTCGGCGAAGCCTGCTCGCACATTGGTGCACTGCTCTTCTATTTAGAAGCAGCTTCAAATTTTCGTGATGGTCAGGCTTGCACTGATAAGGAAAATGCATGGCTGCCTCCGTACTCAAGTACTGTGCCCTGTGCGCCACTTGCACACATTGACTTTGCATCAGCTACCACCAAGAAAAGGCGGCTGGATGGACATCGATCATCATCCCCAAAGAAACCAGCCACCACTATTGAGAGGCCTTCACAGAACGAATGGAAGGCCTTTCTCGACAGAATTAAGAAGGCTGGCAAATATTCTGCAGTGTTTGCACTGAAAAAGGACTATTGCGAGGAGTTCATCCTTGTGCAAGTGAAGCACTCCACTGCTCTTCTCGGACACTTGGCAAGAGACAAGCCGTTGTCAAGGGATGCGATGCTGGAGGAGTGCGCAATGTTTGCCCAGGTGTATGTTGTAGAGCCAAAGGTATTTATATTTCCATTGAATGATAGCTTTATTATTATAAAGTAACTACATGTTGCATGACAGACAAGGCACTGTTAAATGCTTGAAACTACCAGTGTTTACATTGCCCAACCTGAATGGTTGCTGCTAGCTAAGTGCAGTTTTGTGATCATGTACATTGAATTAGTGTGAAAAGTCATTCTATTGACAATACAGGTCTGTAAAGGTGTGGAAGCGGCAACGAGAGGTCAGTCGGCCTCAGCAACGTGGTTCGCCTTCAGAGCAGGCCGGGTCACGGCATCGACAGCCCACGCAGCTTGCCGAACGACCTTGACTCAGCCATCTGTGAGCCTGGTGAAGATCTGCTACCCTGAGGAGAGCAAGTTTTCTTCTGCTGCAACTAATTGGGGTCTGCGCAAGGAGGACACTGCCAGGAACCAATATGTTGCTGAAGCATCCAGCCAGCACAAAGAGTTTGTTTGCAACAAGTCTGGATTGCATATTAGTTCACATGAGCCCCACATGGCAGCAAGCCCAGATGGCCTGATTTCTTGTGCCTGCTGCCAAGATGGTGTTTCATAAATTAAGTGCCCATATTCAGCTGCTTGTGTAAATGACGTTGTGACCCAGAAAAGTGGCTGCTTAAAAGTTGCTGCTAGTGATAATACACTGAAGCTGAAACGACAACATGCTTACTACACGCAAATACAAATGCAGTTTTTGTTTGCCAGCGCAGCTATTGCGACGTTTTTGTGTGGACACCAGCAGATAGTCATCTTGAAAGAATCTTCCTGGATGCCGGCTTGCAAGTGGTGTGCCTGCATAAAAACAAAAATGTTAAGATGCTGAATGTCATTAAAGAAAATATTCTCCTTGTATGAATAAGCCATTTTACTTGATAGTACTGTTCACAGCGCTCTACTGCGCATTCAACATTGTAGTCAAGGGTCGCAGCACTCTCCTATCGGCCTTTTGGACCTCCTTTGGAGTCGCAGCCCTCTTGCAACGTCACTGGTGCCTGAAATAAAATGTACCTCTCTGTAAAAATGTCTACTTTGTACTCATTAGCACTACTTGCATTGATGATTCCACCTCTGCAACTGCTTGCTATTTGTCACAGTGCTGGCACCAGTTCTCACAATTTTGTATTCTCTTGGAAATTGAAACCAGCCTGCTCTCTGCAGACACAACTATTCTCAAAACAATGCAAACAACTTGGAAGTATCTGATTGGAATGCATTACTTGATGACTATGCAACTTATACTACACAACTGCAGTCGGGAGTGCAATATAAAAGATAGCTGCTGTATCAACACCGTGTCCACCAGCACCTCTTAGGTCTCTGCTATTTTCAAAGTCTGGGTTCGTTGTGCGCTACCAGAAAAAGCACATACATACATACCTTTCTTCAGACCGAGTTGTTGACTTTGTGTCATACCCTAGGTGCAAGCTTGGCGCCCAGTCCGGATTCGTCAGATCCATTAAGTAAGATGGCTTGCCTGCAAGTATGAACGAGACTGCGTTTGCACAACAAAACAAATTCCTAGAAAATTGATGCATTTCTAACAAGAAGAGCCACTGGTTGCAGTGGCAAGAAGTCTAACCATTACTTGAAGCCAAAACTGCACGACAACCAGCTTTGACACAAATCACGCACTGTGCTAAGGGCTCTCGGGCAAAATAACCTCAAACAGCAGAATCAGGTCTACGACAGGCTTCGCTCTCTCCGCAACAATTACGCCAGCATCATAAACACAAACAGGCATGATGTCCTAGCATTAGTTAATTTCTGGGGTTTTACATGCCAAGACCACTTTGAGGCACGTCGCAGTGGGGGACTCCGGATTGATTCTCACCACCTGGGGTTCTTTAACGTGCACCATACACGGGCGTTTTTGCGGTTCACCCCATCCTATCAAAATGCGGCCGCCGTGGCCGGGATTTCATACCGCGAACTCGCGCTTAGCTGCGCAACGCTCTAGCCGCTAAGCCACCACGGCGGGTGTCTTGGCATTTAGTGCAACTCAGTTTGAGTGAAAAGAAAAAAAAGTGAACAGGAGAATGCGGCACAGTAGCCCAACCCTTGAAATTCGCACGGCGTAATTTGTAGCAGAACGACAAATATGCACTCACCAGAAACGAAGTGCTCGCTGCAGACTTTGTAGAGGGTAGCGTCTGTGTTAATGTCACCCCGGTAGAGGCGACGAAACAATTCCGCTCGACGCTTCGTTGAGATCTCTGGCTGCACTGCCAACGAACAACATTCGGCACAGAAAAAAGCTAAGCTTCTACGTGTTCTCACCAGAGTCAGTTTTCCGCCGCGACTCATTAATGAATCGGAACGCAGCGCAATTAACCATGATTAAAATGATTGCCGAGGTCCTTGAGATTGTAATGCCTGCTGCTACACTTCAAAGCACCACGAAGCGAAAGCATTCCCCCAACGATATGGCGGCCGGAAGCGGAAGGCTCGCCGCGCCGGCCTGAGCCCTTCCGGTCATGCTGCACGGAATCACAGTGTTGCTTACGCGTGAATACCACCTATAGGCTTAACAACTAGGATTGAAGCTACTAGGGGCGCCAATACAAGGCTTCGAGATTCGCACGCACTGAACAATGGTCTCGGAGGCTACAGGCAATAAAATATTACAAAAAATTGTATCTACTAAAAGATTTTTCCCACACGCGAAACATGCGTGACAGATTATTATAATATTATAACACATCTTTTATACAACATTCTATTAATTCACAGAGATTATATTTATAACACCTAATTAATAGAGCTCACACAATGGTCACATACATTTAGAGCAGTATTCAACTGTACACATACGCACTCAATTCATAGAGCACTTGAGAATCAACAACACACGCACACAGTCACACTGTTCGGTTTATATAATTCACATGGTCACATTAACAAGCATACATAGACATTTTACACACGGACGTAATCATGAAGACATTCATTGACACAACAATTCATAGAGCACTGACTGAACCAACACGCACACGTTCGCATATAGGCTCCGCACAGTGAACAGAGGGCGCTACAACCGAATACGGTGGTGATGATGATGATGATGATGATGATTTATTGGCATCCCCTTTGAAACGGGGCAGCGACAAATAGTCACCTAGCCTGCTTGATTTAATCAGCTATACTATACATGTTCTTTATCTAGCATTTTTGTATACCTCTCATTATTTTTCTTTTTCAATAATTTACCTTGTACCGTTGCCTATGATTTTAAGAGATCAGGTCGTATCCATCTTTTCCCTGCTTTTTTTCCACCAGTACTTTACTCGTCTCTTGCTGATCTCTACGGCTGATCTGTTTATGTTTCCTTTCACTTTAAACCCAAGCGATTCTGGGAGTTGCACGTTACCTACGGTTCTCGCTGGGTGGATCCCGTCGCATTCCATTAGGATGTGCTGAGTGGTCTCTGGATCTTTACTGCAGCATACACATGTCTCATCTAGTTCCGAATATTTGTTCCGATATGTTTTCGTCCTTAGGCAACCGGCTCGAGCCTCAAATAGCCAGGCACTGCTTTTTGTGTTATCGTACAGATTTTCCCTTCTAATTTCTTTCTTCTCATTCTTGTAAATCTCCATTGTCCTTTTCGTTTCCATTCTTTGCATCCAATTCACGGTCTCTATTTCTCTCACTTTCTTTCTGATGACCCCTGGTTGTCTATTTACAGTTTCGATTATCCTGTACTTGGTTGCCAACTTCTTCCTCCATTCTGTGTCCACGCTTTTCATGTAGAGATACTTGTGCACTTTAGCCACCCATTTATTTTCATCCATGTTCCTGGGCCTTTCTTCAAAACTAATTTTGATTTGTGCTTCTCTGACTGCAAAAGAGGCCCAACCCATGTCACCATGCACTGCCTCATTTGTCGTATTACCGTGTGCTCCCAAAGCCAACCGGCCTACTGATCTTTAGTTAACTTCCAAACCCGCCAATATATCCGATTTTAAGCATATAATGGCATTTGCGAATGTTAGCGCTGGCACCATTACTCCTTTCCAGATTCCACGCACCACCTCATACTTATTGTGGCCCCACAGTGCTCTGTGTTTCATTATTGCTGCATTCCGCTTCCCCTTTATTTTCAGATTGTCTTGGTGGTTGCTTGAGTAATTATTTCCTTCGTTTATGTGTACGCCGAGGTACTTATATTGCTTCACTATGGGTATTACTTGCTGTTGAATTGACACCACGAAGTTATTCGTGTGTTCGTTAAAGATCATAATCCCTGATTTCTCTGTGCTAAACTTAAGGCCTAGATTTGTCGCTGGGTTCCCACAGATATTCGCAAGTATCTGTAAATAATTTTTATTGTCCGATAGTAGCACAATGTCGTCTGCGTACATCAGTACAGGGACCTTCTGTTGCACCATTTGTCCATTACGCATGTAGGATAAATCAAAACCTAATTCGCTGTTTTCCAGTCGTCTTTCTATGCCCTTGACGTAAAGCGTGAACAACAATGGTGACAGAGGGCATCCTTGCTTCAATCCTTGGTGAATTCCAACCATTTCATTTCCTTTTCGGCCTTCCCATGCCACTTGTACTTGGTTGTCTCGATATATCTCCCTCAGCAGCTCCACGAAATCGTCATCTATGCCTTCGTATTGAAGAATATCGCACAACAATTCCCTGTCTACGTTGTCATAAGCTCCTTTATTATCTAGAAATGCTATCCATAAAGGTCTTTTCTGAGCTACTGAAATCTCTATGCACTGAGTTAGTACAAACATATTGTCTTCTAAGCGTCTGCCTGGCCTGAACCCATTCTGTAGTTCCCCCAATACCCCGTTTTCCTCCACCCACTTCGACAGTTCTAATTTTAGGGCTTGCATTGCCATTCTATATATCACCGACGTTACTGTAACTGGCCTGTACGAGCTCGTCTTATCCTTATCTCCTTTGCCTTTGTAGATGAGATTCATCTTGCTTTCACGCCATCCAACGGGAATATTCTTTGTTCTAATCACTTGCTCTATGGCATTAGTCTGCAGTGCCTTGCTTTTTGGACCGAGGTTTTTGATTAGCTGTATTTCGATTTCATCGGGCCCTGCTGCCGTGTTGTTAGGGACATTTTCTGCTGCCTTTTTCCAATAAAAGCTTTCTATGCTAAATTTTGATCTCTCAGGCCTCTCTGTTGTTGCTGGATCTGTTGTCTGAACTACGCTTTTTCTCGTGCCGAAGTTATGCCTGATAGCGTCTGTGATGTACCGCAGCGCATCATCGCCTTCATAGATGTTACCGTCTTCATCGCTTATAGCCGTTTGCGAGTTTCTAGTTCGAGCTCCGAGTGCTTTTATATGGTTCCAGAATCTTTTTGGGGCGCCTTTGTCTCTTTTGTGAATGTTATGCACCCAACGTTCACTTGCGCATTTAATTTTCTCTTGCACGAGCTCACTCGCAACCCTTTTCTTTTCTTGGTATGTATTCGATCTAAGGAGCACCTCTCCTTCTTGTAATCCCAACTTTTTGGCTTCTCGATGAACCCTAGGTGCCTCTTTAGGCTCTTCTATAGCTTGTTTAATTTCCTTGTTCCACCACTTACGTGGTTTCCTCTTTCCAATCCAACAATTGTTTTGCCGTGTCCGCCTTATTTCATGCTGCATAACCTCCACCTGTTCCTTATATTCCCAGACTGCTGTAGGAAAAGCCTCAATTTTCTTCTCTATGTTGTTTGCGACCTCTGTTATTTGCTCGTCATTCACTTTTAAAAACTCTGAGGCTATTGGTTCATGTTCTGCGCTGGTATCTCGCCCAAACTTTCATGCTAAACGTCTATGATCGCTTCCCAGGCTATATTTTCCATTTTCGTCTATTATCATTTGGTCTAGTTGTTCGTAGACCATTTCTGAGACTAAGGCGTAGTCGATACATGACTGCCTGTTTCCGCATTGCCACGTTACTTGTCCATGACACTTATTCTCCCTGTTAACTACTATAAGGTTCTGTTCATCACACAAATCCAGCACTAGAGAGCCGTTGTAATCAGTATATCCGTCTAAATTGTCCATGTGCGCGTTCACTATCTCCCACTAATGTCACCTGGCCCGCGTTACTGAACTCATTAATATCGCTTCTAATGCAATCGACCAATTCCTTATTTTTTTCTCTGCTATCACTACCTGTCCATAGGTAAGCTACTCCCAGCCACGTCTTTTTACCTTGCCATGTACCACTAATCCATAAATGCTCTTTACATGTCTCGTTTACCCTTCGCCACTTCAGACCTCGCCTAATTAGTACGCCTACGCCTCCGCCTTTCCTTGACCCGGTCATTCTGTTGCACCCTTCCCATACAAAGTTGTCAATAACAGGCGGCTGCTCCAAATCTCGTAGATTCGTTTCGGTCAAGGCGTACACGCTAATCGCTTCATCATTCAGTTGCGTTTGAATTTCCAGCCATTTTTCCTGCTTGCGACCACCCTGCATGTTAATGTAGCAAATTTTACCTTCTCTATTCTTATCCTTTCTGCGTCTTTTCCTGAATCCTGGTCGCCTAATTCTGCCCTTTACTGGTGTTTCGCTATGTTCAATACTCAATCCTGCTTCCTGATTGCCTGGGGCCCGCCTAAAAAAGCTGCAGCTCGTGCCGCGAATCGACGTCCGACCGATGTTGCTACACTTTCACTAAAATGTATCCCGTCAACCACAAAAGCGCCTTCGCGGTCTGCTCGGTGCACTTCTCGGTTGATGTCAATGACCGTAAAATTCATTGCTTTAGCTAGAGTCCAAATTTCCCTGTTTACTGCAAGAACTGCCCTTTCAATTTTATAACCCTGCCTTTCAACCTCTGGCACCGTGCACACCGTGATTTGTACTTCCTTTGAAACATTCCGCAGGTCGGTGACCCCTTTGGCTATTTGCTTTGTGATCCCTGCTCCTCGTCCGTGCAGTACGTCAATCAATCCTGTGCTGCACGGCAAAACGCCGTGCACCGCCAATGGTGGTAGGAATGTGAAACACTGAGACGGCCGCTCCGAGCCCCGCGGCAACGACTGAACATGTTTCAACGCGCGCGTGACGTTCAAAATATCGCGTGTGTTGTTTTGCGGCTTTAAGCCGATAAGCTGCATTGAAAATTACTTTCGTGCGCCTATACTCCACAAAGGAGACAAGCTGTATGTGGCGGGCCACGTTTACGACGTGAAGGAGACCGACGGCGCCGATTTGAGGGCGCCGTCGGTCTCCTTCACGTCCCAAATCGACATTCGAGAACAGTCCCAAATCGACATTCGGTGATTACACGTCGTTTTTGCTACGTTGCCGATGCGTGGTCACAGAAATGTCCAACTGCAGCTCTTCTATTTACAGTATTTCGTTCATTTCGTGGCCGACGTGCGCAGAAACGCATTTTTGCAAATATATGAATGGAGCGTTTCTATGTGGTCATTTTTCCTTTATTGGCTACTCCGCCGTTCACGAAGTGTTTGGAGCAGATCCTGCTCGTCTGCTTCGGCATCCACGGCGAGCCGTCATTCTCGCCGAAGAAAAGAAAAGGAGCATGATTGTGAATACTACGCAATTCATACTGTCGACACAGTGCCCTATGCATGCGGCCGCAAGCAAGAGCGCACATGCAGTAACCGAATGACTTCGTCACGAGACGGTAAACGAGGCAAACACGCCACAAAGCGCTGACGAGAGAGAGCGGTCTCACGGCGGGCACCACTTGGTGAAGGCATTTGAAGTTTAGATGTTACACACATCATCACTACCCCCAAAATCAACGCAAACCGAGTTTACTTTCTTCGCTGAAAGTATCACAGAAAAGCTCAATATAACAGTTAATCACCGGACTGCAAGCATGCAAGAAAATCAGCAAAGATTCGCGTGCAGCCTACAAGAGCATTTGAGGCGCAAATTCACGCGTAAGATATCGCGCTACGCAAGCTTGCTGTGCAAAACGCGCTCCATACACTTCCAACTGCGCTAAACACACAAATACAGTTGCAGAACTTCAAGCAGCTAGACCTGGCTAGACCTTAAAGCATATAGTTACATTGACACTAGGAAAACGCTGTTTTAACAATTATTTAACTCTTCGAACAGCAACAATCCATCTTTTTCCTCGTTCTTGCTCCCACGGGCGACCAGGAAATCGGTACAATTTCACGCCAGGCTGGCCTTCGTGGCTGTGGCAGTTTTATTGCGATAGCAATTATATGGACACTCAAAAGCAGATTTCTGCCGTCGGCGTCGCCGTCACCGTCGCCATGAGGTTCCGAATGACGTCAATGGAGATGAAATCGTCGTCGCGCACCGAACGCTGTATGTGCATGCGAGTGAAAGGGCGCGAGGGGCGCGCGCTTTCACGGGGAGCGAACGCACGGCGGAGAACAAACGCGCGTTCTGCGCCGTGCTCGCTTAAGGGCTCCAGAAGTAGGCGTCTCTTTCCTCCTTTATAATCACCATATATGTAGAGCAAACCAACACCCTCTAGAAAAATATGACATATTTTTCTAGAGGGTGTTGAGCAGACGCGCTTTCTTCCTACGCGCGAGAGGCCGTGGGGGGGGGGGGAGGGGGAGGGAAGGGATGCAACGTTTAGCTGCGGCACCAAGTGCCTATTTATATCAGAGGCTCCGGCAACAGTCACCAACGCCGCACGCATTTTGAGCGAACGCGGGCTAAACGCCGACGGCGTCGACAACAGTTCTGCGTGTTGCCGGTGCTGCTGCATGTCCAAGTTTATACAGCTGATAAAGCTAATATCATTACTCCGTATAGCTCTCTACAAATTTGCTATCGCAATTGATGCTTCGCCTTTCAGGTGAAATTGCGACAACTTTTTTACGCAGCAGTACCGGCACTTGTTCCTCTTCCGTACGCTTTCAGTCGATGGATTAGAATTAGTCGAGCTGAAGGAGGACATTGTCTCAACGCCAGAAAAGACCGAACAGCACCATCGACGCCGCGCCTACGAATACCCCCGCGCGCTTTGGCCGTCTCATTATTGTTGGCGGCGCTGCGACAGATGGCGCAGCAATCGCAGCAAACTTCATTGTACGGAGCCTATAACGACACTGTTCGCATTTTTTTTTTCATTGCGATAGCAATTATATGGACACTCCAAAGCAGATTTCTGCCGTCGGCGTCGCCGTTGCCGCGAGGTTCCATATGACGTCAATGGAAATGAAATCGTCGCCGCGCGCCGCCGAACGCTGTACGTGCGAGTGAAAGGGCGCGAGGGACGCGCTCTTTCACGGGGAGTGAACCCACGGCGGAAAACAACCGCGCGTTCTGCGCCGTGCTTCCTTACGGGCTGCAGAGGTAGGCGTCTCTTTCCTCCTTTACAATCACCATATATGTAGAGCAAACGCGCCTTCTTCCGACGCGCGAAAGGCGGTGGGGGGAGGGAGGGAGGGAAGGGAGGTGACGTGTAGTTGCGGCACGAAGTGCCTATTTATATCAGAGGCTCCGGCAACAGTCTGCAACGCCGCACGCATTTTGTGCGAACGCGGGCAAAACGCCGACGGCGTCGACATTAGTTCTGCGTGTTGCCGGTGCTGCTGCATGTCCAAGTTTATACAGCTTATAAAGCTACTATCATTACTCCGTATAGCTCTCTACAAATTTGTTATCGCAATTGATGCTTCGCCTTTCAGGTGAAACTGCGACAACTTTTATTGCGATAGCAATTATATGGACACTCAAAAGCAGATTTCTGCCGTCGGCGTCGCCGTCGCCGTTGCCGTCGCCGTCGCCGTGAGGTTCCGTATGACGTCAATCGAGATGAAATCGTCGCCGCGCGCCGCCGAACGCTGTATGTGCGAGTGAAAGGGCGCGAGGGACGCGCTCTTTCACGGCGAGTGAACGCACGGCGGAGAACAAACGCGCGTTCTGCGCCGTGCTTCCTTAAGGGCTGCAGAAGTAGGCGTCTCTTTCCTCCTTTACAATCATCATATATGTAGAGCAAACGCGCCTTCTTTCGACGCGCGAGAGGCCGTGGGGGAGGGGGGGAGGGAAGGGAGACGACGTTTAGCTGCGGCACCAAATGCCTATTTATATCAGAGCCTCCGGCAACAGTCACCAACGCCGCAGGCATTTTGAGCGAACGCGGGAAAAACGCCGACGGCGTCGACAACAGTTCTGCGCGTTGCCGGTGCTGCTGCATGTCCAAATTTATACAGCTGATAAAGCTAATATCATTACTCCGTATAGCTCTCTACAAATTTGCTATCGCAATTGATGCTTCGCCTTTCAGGTGAAACTGCGACAACTTTTTTCTTACATACTGCGCGAACTTACGTACAATCTTATATAGGCACAAAAGGCGACCCTCAATTGTGCCGAAGTGCAAATCAGTTTTCTGCCAAGTTAAACATTTGCTTGTAACTGCAAATCTAACGTATTGGGTGGTATGACAGGTACAGGCAATGCACACAGACCTTTTAATATAAGGATGCATAATTTTGAACGGTTTAATTACAGTGTTTTAACGTAGTCCCGTGGCTACGGCGTTGCGACGCTAGCCACCCTACCGCTGGGCTCGAGGACGTGACGGCCGCTTTTAGGCAGAAAGTAAAAACGCTCGTATAGTGCATTGGATGCACGTTTAAGAACCTCGAAAATACATTACGGAATTTATTTCTACGTTAAACCTTTTTGTCTAGCAACATAGTTGGGCGCAACACGGCTAGTTAATATTTCATGTATCACGGAGGCCACCACAGCCTCACTAGTGTGCAGGTGGCGCCGTTGTCATTCCTCCGTCTACAACGTGCTTGTTGGATGTGCGAGCTGCTTCGCTGCTGCTACGATGCGTTTGATCGTGTGTTTTTGTGTTTGCGGTAATGAAATGTGACGTAGTTAGCTTCAATAGTAGTGCGAGAAGATAGCTTGTGTCTTGCTGCAAACTCGCCTTATGCGTGGCGCGCCAGGCAAATGTGGACCAACAGTTTTCGTGCCGGGTAGTGCGTTGCCTTTGTGTCTGGTTGTTGAAAGTTGGGTGCTCGTCGCAAAGAAAGCATGCGAATTATTAGCGTGCCTGAGCTCGTCCACTATGCAGCGGCATGTATGCTGGGACAGCGCCTCCTTTATTTTTAGAAAAATAGAGGAGGCGCTGGCTGGGAGTAACATCGTCGAAGCAGCACAGGCAACTAGGAGAGCGCTTTTCAACCGGGTCGTACCGTTCGAAAGGTAAGTAATCGTGCTTGCTAAGTACACACGTTTTTGTGCGTGCTCCCCATGTGTGCACATAATGCGTGAACGTAGGAAATGGTACTCCCACGACAACAGTAATACCTGTGCGGATGCTTGCTGAGTGCTGGTTGGCAGAATTTAGTTATGCAAGTTTGTTGCTTCAATGCAAAATTGAAAATCTTGATAAGCGTCTTCTTCCGATGAGAAATATTACGTTCGTAAATAATCGTGATCATGTGCGCCTGTGCGTGAGCTCTCCCTTTTCTGCTGAAGTTGCATAAATAGCGCCCCATGTGCTTCTTCACCGATTCTTACTGCAATCCCGTTTCCTCGCTTATAAATGCTTCGACGTCGTAAATAATCTCTGCTTATGAGGTTTTCGGTTTACGAGCAGTTTATGAGAAAAAAATCACAGCTTGCTACTAGTACAGCTTACTTTTTAAGACAAGGTGTGTTGACGTAACTTATACGCAACGAAACATGACGGGAAAGTTGCTTATGAAAGAAAAAAGAAATGAATTATGTAAAGAAACATTTGTTTGTGATGTGCTGCTCCTGCGTGTGTTGAACATTTTACTGAGTTGAAGGGGCCCTATTATCATGTGCACTGTTGCCACCCTGCACTAGTGCTAACATTGCTTTCGTGACTATTTTTAGGTGCTCCTCGCATGTGTTCACCATGTGACAGCTTTAATGGGCTACTGCTATAAGTTAACACATAATTTATTTTGTAGTGGCGAGGCTGTGACCACATAACGGAGGGGACTCCTTGGCTATGGCCGCCGTGGTGCAACGTGTAATCTAGATGGTCGAGTCAGGTATGTATGAAGTGTACGTGCTCCAAATAGTAGGATCTCGGTATCATTCGTCGATAAGTTAGTCGTCGTATTACTCAACACAGCTTACTAAATTGACTAAATATTTATGCAACTTGCTGCTTATTTGTGTTCATAGCTGTTTTGCGCACATTATCATGTTCTGTAAGAAAAGTAGACCCAACATGTGGTGATGAGTATTTTTTCTTTCAACAATCACTTGGCTACGATTAACATTTCATTTTTGCTAAGTGCACGGTGTATTCATTACTTTTTATTTTGGTTTCATTGTTCTGAAACTGTTTTTGATGCTGTAGCTTTTATGTTCGATTTTCATCTGTTTATGCTACAGGCTCGTGCACTATCTGCGTATGTAAGAATTCAAAGTGTAGTGGGCCAAATTTGTCACAGGTCTAAGCGCACGGCATGCTTAGCATTGTTTAACATTTACAATTATTTGTCTTGTTCCCAGAATAAATGCCACTGGCAAATGTACATTCGACGAGCTTGGAACTTCTTGAAATGATACATGAAGGCCAGTATTCACTGTGCGTAGCTACTACACCAGTGAGGTGTTTTCTAGTAAGCTTGCTATTTTATTTTATATTCATGGCAAGCTATTCCGATGCATGCAAGTAGGCATTGTAGGAGTTGCGAGTCTGTCCAGTTACATTGTTTTTCACGTTACGTCAATACATCATAGACCACAGAGTTAGCTGGTAGATAGTTCAGTGTATTGATACTGTCTCATTAAAGAAGCACACTACTTCGCACATAGTGCTTAAATGTCTGCTCGCTCTTATGGCATTTGCTGGTTATTGCAATGTTGCTCATCAAATGCATTTGATTTCAACATGACCACACTGAACCTTCTGATTGACACTAGCGTAATTTTAATAGTGATAATCAACCAGCCAAGGCTTAATTCTACAGCTCTCAAGAATTATTTCTAATACTTTGGGTTCCTTTCCGTGTGTTCTGTTTCATCCTGTGTTTCATCAGCACAGTGGGCAGTCCTTTAAAATTATTCATTCTACTTGGCGCTG
This sequence comes from Dermacentor silvarum, assembly GCF_013339745.2. Lineage (NCBI taxonomy): Eukaryota > Metazoa > Arthropoda > Arachnida > Ixodida > Ixodidae > Dermacentor > Dermacentor silvarum. The sequence continues at coordinate 158,316,399 of NC_051158.1, read as the reverse complement.
TTCAGGTAGAAAATGTTAACCAGCAAGTCCAAATTATAATGCTATCGGTAAGACTTCTATTACTGGGTGGATGAATACAAAGTGCTCTATGTAATTGTAAAAGTATTTTTGACAAAAATACTGGTGTCTAGAACAAGCACCATATGCACTGCAACTCTTATAGTGTTAAGTTGGGTAGGCAAGTATCTATGCTGAGTATACTTGCGCATATACTTTCTACATATTAGCTAGTATTTTAGCTACATGAGAGAGCGTATGTTGTGACTGCTGAAGTCAAATTTATGATTGATGTGCCTGCCTGTTTTCGTTGTGCACTTACACTTACTGCTGTGGTGTCTTAAGCATTGTAGCCATGTGACAACTGAAGTATTGCAACAATGTGTAAGCTAGCTTGCCCCTACTATTGCTACAGTATGCCAACAGATACCTATCATCATATTTGTGTATTTTCTGAGAACCAGCTGTGTTGACTAGGTGCAATTTGTAGTATCCTTATGAGTTTGCCGGTCAGTTCACGTAACTTTTGATGACAGAATTTACAGATAGGGAAGGGAAACTGTACAACATGAATGCTGTTAAAAAGGGACTTTTTATTTTGGGAAGGATTCAAAATAACAATAAAACTGGATGTGTGCTTATATCTTGCGCAAGTCCAATCAGAGGGAAGGCGGAAGTTGTAATACAAAGGCATAAATTCCCGATAAATAGTATTTGCATTAAAAAAGGTGGATAAGCACAGACTAATTTCGTTCCCTTGTCATCAAGAAAGGGTGCTTTTTCATGCATTGATAACAGGGCTGGCTCACACGTCTCGTTTGTGTGGTATGCCTCACTGATTTCTCTTGGCACTCTGTCCCCATTTGTGAAAACAGATGAGCAATCTTAATCCGACCTGAAGCCATATCATGACAATGCACGGCCATGTCGCGCGAGCATACTGGCCTTTCGAGTGAAATGTGATGATTAACGTGTTCTCCTGGATGCATGTTGAGGCACCAGCCGGTCAGTCTGCCCCATGTACATTTGACCAAATATACAGATGATCAAAGGAATAGACCACACTAGCCCTGACGGACACAAGGCAAATTTGGTGGTATCTCTAACTAAGCAAACCTCCCTTGCCTGGGTGCCTTTCTCACTTCGCCTGTGGGCTGCTATGCACAACAGTCCACAAGTGAATTGAGAAAGGGGAGCAGGCAAGCGAGGTTTGCTTGGTTAAGGATACCACCAAATTTGTCTAGTGTGCGTGACAGTGTGCTGTATTCCTTTCACAGGTGGTCAAATGTATACAGGATAGACTGGCTGTTATCTAAATACGTGCCAAATAAATTATCACATTTCACTCGAAAAGCCAGTATGCTCGCTCAACATTTCCGTGCATTGTCATGATAGGGCTTCAGGTCGGATTAAGATTGTTCATCTGTTTTCACAAACGGGGAATGCATGCTTAAACTGCATGCTTAAAGAAGTATTCAAGCTCTTAGATTGGGAAGGCTTAGGAGTGAGAATCAACGGCGAATATCTCAGCAGCCTTCGGTTTGCAGCTGACAGCAAAAAAGTGCTTTTCAGCAACAATGGGGACGAATTACTGCAAATGATTGAGGACCTTAACCGAGAAAATGTATGAGTGGGGTTGAAGGTTAATACGCAGAAGACAAAGCTAATATTGCATAGCCTGGCAAGGGAACAAGAATTCAGTATCACCAGTCAGCCTCTAAAGTCTGTGAAGAAGTATGTTTGTCTAGGTCAATTACTCACAGGCTACCCTGGTCATGAGAAAGAAATTTATAGAAGAATAAAATTGGGCTGGAGTGCATACGGCAGGCATAACCAAATCCTGACTGGGAGATTACCAGTGTCGTTGAAAAGAAAAGTGCACAATCATTGCATTCTACCATTGCTAACATATGGGCCAGAAACGTGGAGGTTAACAAAGAAGCTCGAGAACAAGTTAAGGACCGTAGGAAGAGCAATGGAACGAAAAATGTTAGTCCTAACGTTAAGAGACAGGAAGAGAGAGGTGTGGATTAGAGAACAAACGGAGATAGCCGATGTTCTAGTTGCAATTAAGCTGAAAAAGTGGAGTTGGGCAGACTATGTAATGCGTAGGGTAAAAACCGGTGGATCATTAAGGTTACAGAATGAATACCAAGAGAAGGGAAGCGCTGTCGAGGACGGCAGAAAACTAAATCAAGTGATAAAGTTAGGAAATTCCCAGGTGCAAGTTGGAATCAGCTAGCGCAAGACAGGGGTAATTGGAGATCACAGGGAGATGCCTTCATCCTGCAGTGGACATAAATATAGGCTGATGCTGCTGCTGCTGATGATGATGATTATGATGACGAATAATTTTCATATATTTTCACTGAAATAATTTTGATGGGGGTAGCGCTGTAAAGATGTCCCAGCTATGAATTTCTTATCAAGCCACCAATTTGTTTAAAAGAACAATGATTATTTTGCGTGAACAAGTCGATATAAATCGCTTAGAGCCGTGTTGATAAGCCGCCTGTAAGTTTTAGCCTCACATCTTATTATATATTTAAAATAATTGAAATTACTTTTGGAATGTTGTTCCAATTGCGAAGACATCAATTAGGCGGCTGTTGAGGCTAATAAGACAGGTCTAATGAGATGTTTCCAGAAGTGCACATATTTTCCGGAATATCAAGAAAGCACGCGAAATATACCATACAGCATGTGACTGCGCAAATGTGTGCGCTAAGCAGCAGTGCCATGAGCCAGCCTCAATTAGAAAGAAAGCTGTTCATGTCAGGCTCGCTCTCCTTGGCAGCGCCTTTCCTTGATATATGTGATACTCGCCAAGAGCTGTTCAAGCATCTTACAAAGAACACGGGTGTTGTAATCACCACCACTTGGTCCTGCAACAGAGGGACAACATGCTTTCCCACCCTAACTGTTTGATGGCTCTGCAAGGTCCTGCGCAATCACATATTTTACACATTTTGCGAGTTCCTTTTATTCGCAAAAAAAAGATAAAATGTAGCAATTGCTACGATTGGGTGAATGTCTCATTTTCCCTTAAATTATTTAGAGTTTCCTAACTCACCTAATATTCATCCGGCGAAGTATCTTCACCAGTGATGACAACGCAACGCCTACTTGCGCTTCGGCTTCGCTCGCTCGTTAAAGAGGGAGTTCGCGAGCATGTTGAAAGAAAAATAAAGAAAAATATGAAAAGTTTGTATTTCACAATACAGTACTTTCTGAATTACTATGCTAAAGTGAACGCACATATAGGCTTATTCAGGCCACATAATCGAATGTCTGGCGCTGACACTGTCCGAGAGGCAACGTTGGAGCAGAGTTGGGGTTGACTGGACTTCCACCTCAAGGGACCCCATCTATAAAGCCGAGGAAAATGCATTGCAAGAAGAGTCAGGCAAACTAAACTTTTCTTCATGAACACAGTCAAAGTATTCGGTACTAAACTAAAGTGGTGACGTCATGTTACGGCGTCGCTGAAAAATTGTGACACGCTGTGAAAAAATCTGTCCTGTATTCACCACAAATTTCTGACGTTCGAGCATTACTGCTTCTCACTCAATTTATTGTAAAATACTTAATTAACCCACACTTTGAATTTTGTCAACATGTCACCCAATACCTATAATTTAATTACAGAATATATAAAACAGGGTGACACATGAAGTTCACCAAGGACACTGGTAAACATGCTGCGAGTTTAGTGTAACACACGAATCAGTAACAATTTGCAATGATCAAAATTCGGCTAGGAACGTTAAAGGTTTGCGACACATCACGCTTTATGTCCCCTGTTAACTATGAATGAGAACTCAGTGCAATGAGAAGCCCTTCAAGGACTCTGAAAAAAAAAATCCTAATAGTACAGGCTGTGCGAAACACCGGCACATTCAAACAATCAATTTTCTACAAGGCCTGTAAATATCCCACGAAGAATAAACAGTTATAGTGTGTGATCCACCACATGCTCCCTACTTCGACGAACGTGCCTCTTATAGTCCAAAGTGACCAGGAAAATCAACTACACCTCTCCAACAACGCGCCAAAATTAAGAGAAAACCCATACGGGTTCCTCGAAAGAAATGCCTCGCAGTCGAGCCTTTTGTTCTCTGCTATGTTATGCCTAAGGGCCGTGTATAGTCCGACGTAACGTGAGCGCGCGCGCGCTACGTCACGTTGGCGAAAAGCCAACGTAACCGGCGGCTTCCGCGCGCCCCAACGTGCCCGGCGCCGAATCCGCCTTTTTTCACGGCGCTACGGCGCATGCGCCCTGCCCTGGTGGATTAGTCGCGAAACGTTTTGGAAGGGTCGCGCGCACGGCCATGCGGCCCCGTCTCGGGGAAACGTCCCCCCCCCCCCCCCCAAAAAAAAAAAAAAAAAAAAATTGCGCTCGCACGCGCGCTACTGCAAGTGCCAACTCGTGCTGTGTACCTCGTTGAAACTTCACTGGTAGCTCGACGTCGGTGCGGTACCGAAAACGTGCGTAGCGTAAGACTGCAACTCCACTTTTAACAGAAAGCGGCGAGGGCTTCGTCTAAACTGCACAGGGAACCACGCAGTTGCCGCCTTGCATTGGTGGCTGTATAATAGCAAATTTATCGATAAACCCCTGCGTTACACTTGCACGACACTTAAAAACACGTTGCTGACGAAGACTTCTTGCAGCGTTGGTACTCGCTTGCTGGCAGTGGCAGCATGTGCCCGACTTCACGTACTCGTTCAAGGCGCGGTCACACTGGGTCGATACGAGACCGACAAGACGTGCACGCCTACGATTGGCCGACCATTCAGCACTGTGTCGCTGAGACCATTTTATTATACCAGGCCTACAAGACGTAACCGACGAGCGTGAGTTGTCGTACTGCGACGGGCTTTCTTGTCGACGGCACCGATAAAATCAGCGTGCCGACCAACATTCGACCGAACCGCGCGCGCGATCGGCCGTCGAACCGATAACGCGATACCCGCAACGGCTTCGTTAGTATATGTAAATAATCGCGCTCAAATTGAGTCAAGACATGCCTACGAAGTTGAAATGCACAAGCTTCGACCCTCTCAATCCGTGCACATAAGTTTGAGCCAATGTTGATCCTGTTCAGCGAAGGTTAATTATGCCTGGCGCCGTCGAGTTCGCGCACCCGCTACCGGCGGACCGGTACTGAAAAGTAAGCAAGTTGTAATGAAGGAAACTGCTTTTATAGTCCAATTCTAGCCTTAGCGATTTGAAATAAACTACCCTTCGCTTCGGTCGCCGCGTACACAATAAGCTGCAAGCGGGGACACAGCGCTGCGCCGAACGCCTGTGCCAACAACTGTACGTCATGTTCCCGTAGGCTGCCGGTCGTATTCGCAACGTAGATGGGTGGGCTTTTACGTGTTGGCATGCTGACACATTTCTTAATTCCTGAGATGTACTCTTTATGTATGCGTCAAACACGAAACAAGAGACGGTACATTCGGCACAGCAGCATAAACAGCCGCTTCGCTCAGTTATATACCAACGGTGCCAGCGATGGCATCCGCGTTTTTGCAGGAGAACAACACGGCCTTTAAATGAGCGCTTATGCGAGCACAGTTTGCTCTAATAATGCTTTATGACACGCGCAAACTAACTATCGCGAAGTGAAAGAAAAGCGAGAATCAGTAATAAATTAACAGCCCAATATTTGTAACTGGATCACAGCCGCCATTGTTTAAGTGGCTCAGCCGCTCATACTGACTCGTCTCACGGTGGAACAACGCGGCTCATATGAGCAGATATGTGTGTTTTATTCTACGTTTTGACATTCTTTCATATCAGCACCTTTTCATATATGCACCTTTCCCCCATTTTTTTGACGCTAACAAGGATCTGTGGCTGTAGATGCCAATGTAAACAAGTGCATCGCTTTGCTAAATCCGACGCGGAAGGCTGCGCACTCGAAAACATCTTACCAATGTGAAATGTCTAAAGAGTGTGTAAAAAGAATTGAAAAAAAAAGCGAGGTGCAAGTGCAGGAGTTAGCGCCAACAAACTCCAAAGCAGCCGCTACGGCAGAGGGAACTCATCGTGCCTTTACCGGCCGCACTGTAAACAAAACAGCACACTCAGGCCTGCTCACCCTACATGTATATAGTTGGTGAGTGCTACATGGCTTCCAGGAACGACATGCTGCCCCCCAGAAGCCATTAATAATTATTCGCGATCCACGAAACGCACAACCGATCCGCACTTAACACGGGCGCAGGTTCACAAATCAACCGGCGAATGCCCCAGCACCCTACCAAAACGTTTCCAGCGACGCGCGGCAGGCAGCACAGGAAAATGAAAAAGGCGGATTGGCTCCTGACCCATTCGCGCGTTGGTCGCGTCGACTGCGCCGACCCACAATGCATTTCGCGCGAAGAAATAAAGGCGCCCACGCCGCTTCGCCCTTGCTTCGCCGACGGTCGCAAACAGCCGTTCAAAGCGCGCGTGGGCTTGGGATCGTTCTGCGGATGCTCCGAAGATAACAGCCAACGGCGCGCGTGTCGGAGTATAGAGGAGATAGCGTTTCGGCTGGCGCAGCGTAACCGGCGTAGCGTGACCGGCCGCAAACGACGCTGGCCCGCGCGCCGGAAACGGCGGACTATAAACGGGCCTTAACAATCGTGCATAAAACCTGAACATATAATGTCGTCTTACAGGTACGCCTATCTGTTAATAGAATGCTGAATTTTACTTAACGAATTCTTCGAATCGTTTCCGCATAATTTATTTACCCAATTGTTAAGGCTCTGTTATACTCCGGCGTTCACAACGCGCGCGCGCGCCGGGGTTCGTTTCGTCGCGTCACGTCGGCGATGCCCCGCCAGGCGCAAATTCGCCTCCGCTATAGTCCAACGCGACGCGGCCCGACGCAGCGGCCGTAGCCAAAGCAGCGCATGCTCAGTAGAGCAGAGCGCCGCGCGGAAAGTGAGCGCCGCGTGGAAAGAAACACGGACGTGGTGCAGTCTGGGTAACGTCGTCGGCGCGAAATGCAGCATGCTGCATTTCGCGCCGGCTGCCGCCGGGCCGCGCCGACGGACGCTGGTTGCGTCGGTCGCGCCACGCGTCAGACTATATAGCGCTCGCGTTTTGCTAGCGTAGCGTCGCTGCGCCCAGCGTGCGCGCGCGTCGACGTTACGTCGGAGTATAAGGGCTCTGTTATACTCCGACGTTCACAACGCGCGCGCGCGCGCCGGGGTTCGTTTCGTCGCGTCACGTCGGCGAAGACACGCCAGGCGCAAATAGTCCAACGCGACGCGGCCCGACGCAGCGGCCGTAGCCAAAGCAGCGCATGCTCAGTAGAGCAGAGCAGAGCGCGGAAAGTGAGCGCCGCGTGGAAAGAAACACGGACGCGGTGCAGTCTGGGTAACGTCGTCGGCGCGAAATGCAGCATGCTGCATTTCGCGCCGGCTGCCGCCGGGCCGCGCCGACGGACGCTGGTTGCGTCGGTCGCGCCACGCGTCAGACTATAGAGCGCTCGCGTTTTGCTAGCGTAGCGTCGCTGCGCCCAGCGTGCGCGCGCGTCGACGTTACGTCGGAGTATAACAGAGCCCTAACAGAGCCCTTATGCTCCACTGGGTGAATGCCCAGTGGCGTATTCCCCACTATGGGTATGTCACACTACCATTTCTACATAAAACCTCAACATTAATTGTCGTCTCAAAGATACATATACAGCACGTCGATTTGTTAACTGAATGGTGAACTATATTTAATGGACTCTTGGATTTACTTAAGGCCCGTTTATAGTCCGACGTTTCCGGCGCGCGGGCCAGCGTCGCTTGCGGCCGGTCACGCTACGCCGGTTAGACGCTGCGCCAGCCGAAACGCTATCTCCTCTATACTCCGACTAGCGCGCCGTTGGCTGTTTTCTTCGGAGCATGCGCAGAACGATCCCAAGCCCACGCGCGCTTTGAACGGCTGTTTGCGACCGTCGGCGAAGCAAGGGCGAAGTGGCGTGGGCGCCTTTATTTCTTCGCGCGAAATGCATTGTGGGTCGGCGCAGTCGACGCGACCCACGCGCGAATGGGTCAGGAGCCAGTTCGGCACCGGCCACGTCAGGGCGCGCCGAAGCCGCCGGTTACGTTGGCTGCGCCAGTGCGCCCGACTATACAGGGGGTCGTTTTCGCCAACGTGACGTAGCGTGCGCGCGCGCGCTCACGTTACGTCGGACTATAAACGGCTCTTTAGTCTTGTTATTTCCCCATTCGCTAGGCCATGGAGGTCGTCCGTTCTTGGCAAATCCTTCAGATTAGGCCTTTCCTACTGCGATAGAAGAGGTACAACATTCCTGCACTTTGTTTGATACGTGCGTGCATGCACCTGTCGTCACCACTCTTGCCTCGACAAACACCATGCATCACCTTCGTTCTTGTCAGATCGCTGCGTACATTTCTAAAATTTGCACTTGCCAGAGTTGAAGTTTGTATGTCTGCATAGCTTGTAAACAATGTCATGCATAAGCATCAAAATAGCATGAGAATAAAGTTGTGACCACTGGGGTGGATGTGACGAACTTGGGCACTCTCATGACAGACGCAAAACAACGTGTAGATCACAAAAAATTATAACATCATCATCATCATCATCATAAAAAGGGGGGGGGGGGAATTACACGCAGAATCTCCTGTGGGAGTTACCTAAATGATACGTAAGCATTTGCTACTGATAACCTGCTGTTTCACCGTCATATTGTAGCGAAGTGACGCAGCAGTTAGTTTTTGGACGCATCAGCTCACCAGGGAGACGACGACGAAGGGGGATGAGCTCTGGCAGCGGCAGGTGCAGATCGGCAGGTACGACGACAAGAAGTAACGTTTGAAGAAACTAGATTTATTTAACTTGGCATTAACTTTACTTCATAAAAACTGTACACACATATTATACATGAAACGATGTCATACCGATCGTCGACGGCCTGCCTGACCGGCCTGGTCTCCCGTGGTGAAGTGGCGCCGTGGGCTGCTGTGTCCTTGCTCTCTCTAAAATGACCCTTGGTGTGTGAGTGATTTTAAAAGGAAGAGAAGAGAAAAGTACAGCGCCGTAACTGCCTCTCGGGGGAGGGCACCTCAACAGCGCTGTACAGGGAAGGGGGTGAGGGACATATAGTGACAGGCTAGTGAGAAAGTGGGGGAGAGGGGAGAAGAGAAAAAAAAAAACCGAGCAGCAAGGCCAGGAGGTGAAGGCGGCTCGACTCACAGCCGAGAGCGCAGGTTGGCATCCTCCAAGTAAACAAGTAACGACGCGAAGGCGTGTCTGGCAATGGAGGGGTGTGTGGCTGGAAACAGGAGTCGCTGCGTGGTATCCGCGGGCAACCCGAGGCGACGGTATGCCGCGACAAGTGCGTCGCGCTCCGATGCACGCGCGGGGCACTGGAGGAGTGCGTGCTCGACCGTCTCGATGTCGGCGCACTCTTGACAGGACGGCGAGCCCTCACCCGTCAGCCGATGCAACCTTTCGGCCGTCCGGGCGCAGCCGATGCGGAGTCGCAGGATGAGAGCGCGGTCTCGCCGGCTCAGGCCTCTGCGGGGCAGCAACCTGGGGGGAATGCCGCCGGCGACGCGAGGGTCGGGGTGCTGCGTCCTCAGATAGCCGGCCACGGAGTGGCGGGCGACGTCAAACCGCGTCACGAACCGCGACAACGGGACCGACGAGGAATGGGCCTCCTTTGCGAGCCGGTCTGCTTCCTCGTTTCCCTGCAGGCCAATGTGAGAAGGCACCCACTGGAACACGAGGTCGCATCCCCGCTCGCAAACGCCGTCAAGCTTGCACCGGAGCCGGCGAGCGAGCGTGGGGCCGTGATCCTCTCCGGCCAGAATGGAGAGCGCCGCTCGTGAGTCCGTCAGGACGGCCGCTCGCTGAACAGGAAGCTGAGCAGCAGCTCGGCAGCCAGGTCAATGGCGGCCAGCTCGGCATGCGTTGACGACACCGCACTCAGGACACGGCACTGGAACTGCGCCGAGAGCTCGGGGGCAACGCACGCCGCCGAAGCCGCGCCGTCCCGGAGCACAGAGCCGTCAGTGTACACCAGCACGCGGCCGGCGAGCTGCTCCTCGATCACCGCGGCCGTCTCCTGTCGCAGGGCGCAGGCGGCGGTGTTGCGCTTTCCCCGGACCCCAGGCACGGTGATGCGAATGTCGAGACGGCGGCGGCGATGCGGCAGGGGGCGGCAGCCACGCACACGACGGTCCCGCGCCGACAAGGCTGGCGAACTCGACGACGCGGCGCCCCATGACGGAGTTGGGCAGGGAACGAAACCGGTCAATCAGCTGCTGCCCGTGTGATGAACGATGCAGTCGCTCAACGTGCCCCAGCGCCCTCCCCACGGCGCGCAGGGAGATAGGGGTCTCGTCAGCCTCGGCGAGTGTGGCGCCCACTGGTGACGTGTGTGGGAGGCACAGGAGTTGTCGAACAACGGCTCGGTGATCCGTGTCCAGTGCCTCCCACTTCGCTGGGCTGAGGTCAGCGAGCGGCAGGCCGTACAGTAATCTCGCCGAGGCCACCGAATTGTACAGTCGCAGTGCCAAGGTGGGGGAGCAGCCCTGACCGCGGGCCAAGAGGGTGCGCGCGGCACTCGCCACCCGTTTGGTTCCCTTGCGCAGGGCAGCCACTGCCGGCTGCCACTTGAGCCGGTGGTCCACGATGAGGCCGAGATAGCGCACTTTCATCCGCCACGGGAGGCACTCACCGCGAAGGGAGAAACACGGCGCCGATCGGTGGGCCCCGTAGCGTGGATGGACGAGCATCGCCTCGGTCTTTGCCGCCGACAGAGTGAGGCCGATGCCGCGCACGTACTCGTCGACTGCGTCGAGTGCCGACTGTACACACCCGCGCACAACACTGCCCCTGGCGGTGGGACCACTGGCGAACAGCGCGATGTCGTCCGCGTACACCGCGACACGGACCTCGTACTCCGGCAGCTGAGGGATGTAGTCGCCGATGCGCGCGAGCGCGAGATTGAAGAGGAAGGGGCTCAGTGCACTGCCCTGCGGCACACCAGTCGAGACGGCGCGCGGCTGACTGAGCGCTCCCCCCACGCGCACACGCATCGTACGGCCACTGAGGATGGCCCCCACATATGCGAGCAACCTCCCGGAGACCCCCATGGCACACAGAGCGTCGAGAATCGTGGCGTGCGGCAGCTGATCGAAGGCGCTCAGGACGTCGAGGAGGACGAGGTAGCTAGCGTCACCGCGGTGCTTGGCCTCCTCGAGCGTCGTGACGACGTCAGCCAGGGAGTCGGCAGAGGCACGGAGACGGCGGAACCCGCTCTGCTCGGCAGCCAGGATGTCGAGAACCGCTTCGATCCACTCGAGGCGCCGAAGAGCCATGGCCTCGAGGACCTTGCCCGCGGCAGACGTCAGCGACACCGGTCGATACGAGGCAGGGTCGCGCGGTGGCTTGCCGTTCTTGAGCAACGGCACTACCACCGCCTCGCTCCACTCCCTCGGGATGACGCCCGATCTCCAGACGGCGTTGTAAGCGTCCAGCAGGTGGTGGAGCTGGTCGCTGTCGAAATTCCGCAGCATCTGGTAAGTGACGCCGTCGGAGCCGGGTGCCGAGCGACGCCTCCGTGACGCCAGCACCGTGCGCAGCTCGCCGATGGTGAAATCAGCCGTGCACAGTGCGGAGATCTCTTCCAGGGTGCCAGCCGCCGGGAAATAGCGCTGGGGGGCCATGAGCTCGCGCCGGGGGTGGTGGTGCGGCTGGAGGATCCCCGTCGGTCTGGTCGAAGCCGCGGTTGGAGGGCAGAAGGTGGCCGCGAGCAGCTCGGCGAGCTGCGCGTTGGTGATGCCGCGTGCCACCGCGATGGAGAGTGCGGGGCAGCGCGGCACACGGGGCCGGAGGACCGCACCCAGGATGCGCCACGGGCGCGAGCGCGCGCGCGGGTCGTCAAGCGAGCAGCACAGGCTGGACCAGCTCGCACTGCGGCGCTGCCGTGCATGGCGACGGCAGACGGCGTCCAAGCGGTTGTAAACAGTCCAGTGCTCCCGCTTGTCGGTGCGCACGGCTTTGCGCTGTGCCCTTCGGCGCGCAGCGCGCAGGTTTAACTGCTTGATGTCCGGCACGGGTGTTCCAGCCGGCACCACACAGCGAGTCGTGGCCGCGCGCGCACACTCGGCGATGTGCCGAAAAAGGCCGCACTCCGAGACTGGCACTGCAGCACACAGTTCCCGGAAACGCGGCCAATTCACAACACTGTTGGACCTCGTCGGGAGGTCGGCGGTGGCGCGAGGCACGAGGAAGATGGGGAAGTGGTCCGACCCCCCTGTGTCGGGGTTGCGGCGCCAGGCGTAGTGGCACCGACACCAGCGTGAGGTCGATTGCACTCCCCGCACAGCCACGGCGCACGAAGGTCACCGCTCCGGTGTTGGCGATAAGTAGGCCAACACGGAGCACACTGTCCAACAAGCCGCGGCCACTGCAGTCGATGTGGTTGGAGCCCCATGCCGTGTGGTGCGAGTTAAAATCCCCGCACACCACGAGGTCCCCCCCCCCCCCAACACGGTCAGACAGGCGGCACGAACTCAGTGTCCCAGCGCCTACCAGACCGCACGTAGACGCTGGCAACACATGTGTCGGTGGCGCCGACGCGCACGGTCACAGCCACGCACTCCACATTCGCGCAAGGCAGGTCGCATACGTTCACCTCGGCCTGGGCGAGGCCAGCGCGCACGTAAACAGAGGCACGCGATCGGCCGGCCGGGTGGGAGGGGTCAACACACGGGCTGGCCGTGCATGACGCCTGCTGGCAGCTAGTGGCACTGTGGTACGCCACAAAGCCCGGCAGGTTGAGCTCCCCCGCGCGCACGTACGTTTCTTGCAGAGCAAGAACATCGCACCCGTCGAGGAGAGCCCCACCCGCGAGCTCGGGATGACGGCAGCGCATCGAACGCACGTTCCACTGAACGATGCGCGGCCGCTGTTCCCTGGGCGTACTAGCCATGCTGAACCAGGGCGTCATGCATTGCCAATGCCGCCACACACATGTGACGCGCTGGCGAGTCGGCGGGGGCCAGCTCGAGAAGGGAACGAAGTGCCGAGGCAAGCGCCGTCAGCACGAGCACGCTTGTAACCGGCGCCGTCGCTCCGGGGGGCTGCACCGGGTTGTTGTCGGTGACGGGCGGTTCACCCACGCCGCCGCTGATGCTGCTGTCCGCTTGTGTGCCGCCGGTGAGGGCCGCAGAGTAGGAGAGCCCCGGCTGCCGGCGCGATGAAAGTGGCCTCGACTCCGTGGCCCGCTGGCCGGCGGGTCGTTGCTTGGAGGAATCAATCACTGCTGCGCCGCTGCTCCGCGCGAGCTCCAGCGCTTGTTTACGCGTTATGCGCGGCTTGGAGCTCGCGAGAGTGGCAGCGACCCTCCTCTCAAGCTGCCACTGGGGACAGCGCGGTTCCGTGGCGGCGTGCGGGCCCCCGCAGTGAAGACACCGACGCCTGTCCACCGTGCAGGAGTTCGTTGGATGTCCGCCGGCGCACTGCAGGCAGCGAGGGTCGCGCGAACACGTCACCGTCGCGTGGCCGAAGAGGCCGCAACGGCCGCACTGAAGCGGGCGCGGCAGGCGTGGTCGCACGGCGCGCCGCCGTCGAAACAGCAGGACCTCCTCGGGGACGACGTCGCCGGCAAACCGCAGCGTCACGACGTCACCGCTCCTGGCGATGGCGACCACCGGCACCGAAGACTCGAGGCCCTCGAAGATGGTAGCCCCATCGAAGGTGGGGTCCACGTCAAACAGTGTGCCTGTGCACGTGTTCAATATGAGGGCTGTTGCCCTCACGCGCACATCACATATGACGCGGACCGCTAGCAGAGCCGTTAGGTCCTCGCCCGGGAGCGTGTCGACGGCCACGACGTTCCTCCGAAGGTTGGGGCGGACCCGATGCACACCAGGAACTCCGGACAGGAACGCCGCAATCGCGTCACCCGATGCCGCCAGGAAGTGCGACCTCCGGGCCACTGGTCTGTAGAGTACTGTGTACTCGCGGGGCCGGAGGTCGTCATCAGTGACTTGCGGTTGGAGAGGGGCCACGAAAGGGACGAAACGTTGCCGCTTTTCCCTTCTCGGCCCTGTAGGGTGGTCGCCCTGTACCCCGCCACAGGCAGGAGGTTCGGAGGGCTTCGGGTGGTCCGCCAAATCATCGGCAGATGCGATGGGCTGCTCTCGATTGCGAAGGGTGCCCTTGTTCTTTCCCTTCTTTTTCTTCTTTTTCTCCTGGCTGGCCGCGCCGCTGAGAGGGGAGAGGCGAGGCTCGGGGAGAGAGGGGGCGCGTGGAGAGGAGGCCTCGTGCTCATGTGTATCACTGCTCTCCTGCGGGCCGCTACCCCCGGGGCTGTCGTCTGCTACCAGAGCCGGACCCAAAACCCCTTCCTTAAATGTGTTTCCACAGCATCCACGGGGCCCGCGGACCCGTGGGAGACGCAAGCCTCTATTCGTCCATCAGGCAAGCCGTCGTGCTCCAATAGGGGCCAGAGTTTTGGGGACCACGCAGACATGGTCGCAACAATAGACCGTGAACAACAAAATTGGCATGACCTTCCCCCCCCCCCCCCCCCCCCCCCCCCCCCCCCCCCCCCCCCCCCCCCCCCCCCCCCCACCCACACCCCCCCCCCCCCCCCCCCCCCCACTAGTACAGCCGCGCGCGGAGCGACCGCGCTTTACACGTGCACACACTCGTTCAAACCCGTTTCGGTATTCCTCAAGGTCGGGCGCGGCATACGTTCTTCGCGACACCTACCCCCTACGAAAAAGAGTGTCCCATTAGTTTTTACAGAGCACTTTGAACTTGAAAAGAAAATCATGGCTCTAGAAATTAAACACATACATGAGGGGTTCGTGTAAGAAATAATGGAAAAAATAAAAACAAAAATGAACAAGCGCGTTTTAACAAAAATGAAAAAAAAAAAACCCGAACAACCGCGACACACAAAAATTAACACTAAAGTTCTATTCACTCGTGCTGTAATATACATCAGTATCTGTGTCGTAAGCAGCGATGGTTGTAGGTTCGGCCTCGTTGAGAAATGTCCTCCAGTCGGAGTAAAGTTCAGTCCCAGCGTCCGAGCTTTCTACTACGGGCACCTTGTCGTTGGTCTCTGTCTCGCACACACGATCACACGAGTCAAGCCTCCGATCACTACGTGGACCGCACTCACGCACACCACCACTTAAGTCGCACTCGCGCACATCATCACTTGAATAGCACTCGCGCACATCACCATGTGGGTCACACACCTCCTCTGGATGTCCGTCAACAGACTCGTCGTCTGCGTCCTCATCATCGGAACCCTGTCGCACGTGGCAAGGTTTTAATCGCGCAACATTCACAACGTCGCGTTTTTTGCCAGTTCGATCCACGACCTCCCAGTTGTTCTCGCCGACTCGCCTAACAAGGCGGAAAGGCCCGTGGTATAGGTGAAGGAGCTTTGTCGTCTTTCCCCGAGCTCTGAAGGGAGTCCACAAGTACACCAAATCCCCCGCATGGTAGACTGCACCACGCCGTTTAGCGTCATAGCTGCGTTTGTTTTTTTCTTGCTGACGCCTCTCATTCGTTCACTAATTCGCGAGCGCGCTGAAGCCGGCGGGCCACTTTCCTGGCGTCCAGCGTGCAGTCGAAACCGCGTTGCGCGCCCAGCCCTACATCTATAGGAAGCGCTGGCTCATGTCCGTGAAGGAGAAAGAACGGGGTGAATCCAGTTGTCTCGTGGGTGGAAGAATTGTAGGCAAAAAGCACATACGAAAGAAATTCGTCCCAGTCGCGATGATGAGAAGAAACGTACATGCTCAGCATATCGGCCAACGTGCGGTTGAAGCGTTCGCATAAGCCGTTGGCTTGTGGGTGGTACGCTGTAGTAGTGGCATGTTCGCTACCCACGAGTTGAAAAATTTCTTCAGTCAGGTTAGCGACGAAATGCTGTCCCCGATCACTTATAACTTTTTCTGGGGCCCCATGACGTAAGACAATTTGCCCGACGAAGGCTTTAGCTGCTTCCGTAGCGGTAGCCGTTGGGCACGCGACAGCCTCGACCCATTTCGTGTAGTAGTCGGTAATCACGAGGATGTAGCGGTTTCCTGCTTTACTTTTTGTGAAAGGGCCTAGAAAATCCATGCCCACTTGTTGGAAAGGTCGACCTGCAGGTGGGATCGGCTGGAGAAAACCAACCGGCCTTCCGGGTGGTAGCTTTCGAGTCTGACAGTCAGGGCAGGAGGGAACATACTTGCTGACGTGGCAAAACATCTTTGGCCAGAAATAGCGGCTGCGAATTTTCTCCCATGTGCGCTTGACACCGAGGTGGCCTGCCGTGGGGTCGTCATGGCATTGCTTTAGAACTTCTGACCTCAAACACTTGGGGACTACGAGCGCCGCGCGATCTTCTTGAAAACCTTTCGCTCTTCGGTACAACACACCATCGATCAACCGAAAGCTCCGTGCCGTTCTTTTCGTTTTTCGGACAACGGGTGCACTCGGCTGCTCTAGGTGCTGTATCACTTCTTTCATCCACGACTCTTCCCTCTGCTTGTCCCCAACGTCCACATGATTCAGCACGAGCAACGGTAAGGGGCTTTCTTCGCTTGCGGGTGCGGGATCATGAGGAAGGCGGGAAAGCGTGTCGGCATTTCCATTCTTGAGGCCAGGACAATGTCGCAAGGTTATGTCAAACTCCTGAAGTAGCAGAGACCATCTTATAAGGCGACCATTCGGATTCCTCACTTTCATTAGCCAGGCCAAGCTAGCTTGGTCGGTCACGACTGTGAACTTAAATGCAAAAATGTACGGACGAAATTGTCCACAGGCGTACACGACAGCAAGACATTCCTTCTCGGTTGTGCTGTAGTTCATCTCAGCCTTATTAAGGTGGCGGCTAGCATAGGCAATGACTTGCTCTTGGGATCCGAGTTTCTGGACAAGTACGGCACCAATCCCGTAATCACAGGCATCAGTGTGCACCTCTATCGGCTTGCCCGGTTCAAACTGACGCAAAACGGGCGCCGTGATCAGCTTCTCTTTGAGGGATTGCATAGCCGCTTCGCAGGCCGCATCCCAGATGAAAGGGGCATCCTTTTTTGTTAGGTTAGTAAGTGGCCGAGAAATACGAGAAAAATCCTTGATAAATCACCGGTAGTAGTAGCAGATTCCGAGAAAGCTCTGTACACCTTTCTTGTTTTTGGGTGGGGAAAATTTTTCAATCGCGGCCACCTTGTCCGGGTCCGGTCGGATGCTCTCACCAGTGAGAATGTGACCGAGGTACTTAATCTCCTGGCGAGCGAAGCTGCACTTTTCCGGCTTCAGCCGCAAGTTCGCCGCGTCCAAGGCCGAGAACACGCTTTCCAGATCTTGCAAATGAGTGGTCATGGTCTTAGAAAAAATGACGATGTCGTCCAAGTAAGCCAAGCACACCTTCCAGAGCAGACCACTGAGTACTTTGTTAATCATTCTCTGAAACGTGGCCGGGGCGTTACATAAGCCAAAAGGAACAACGTTGAACTCGTACAGCCCGGGCCCGCAGGCAAACGCGGTCTTTAACTTATCTTCCTCCTTGATTTTCACTTGCCAATAGCCCGATGTAAGATCAAGTGTAGTAAAGTATTTTGACCCCTGTAACACGTCGAGAATGTCATCAATACGTGGCAGTGGATGTACATCTTTCTTGGTGATTTCATTCACTCTTCGGAAGTCGACACAGAAACGCCATGTCCCGTTTGGCTTTTTTACGAGGACAACAGGCGATGACCAGGGACTGCGAGATTCCCTAATATATCCCATCGCGCAGCATCTCCTCTACTTGCTTCTCTATCAGTTTCCTTTCAAAAGGAGAGTGACGGTAGGGATGCTGATGAATTGGTCGAGAATCGCCTGTGTCGATAACATGTTCTGTCACATGCGTCTGCCGAATGGGGTTGTCTTCGCCAGTGAATAGATGACGGAACCTGTCAATGAGCGAAAGCAGCTCATCCCTTTCATGCGGACGCAGGTGATCCCCAGTCTCCACGTCAAAATCCTAAAAGACTTGCGTGTCCTCGGGCGCGATGACTGCCAATTGTGCGTTGTGGATAGAAGTGGCCCATCCAAGCTTTGTTCCGCTGAGCAAATTTACTGGCGACATGGTGGGATTCGCGACTCGAATCACACCTGTCCCTTGCACGATCTTGGTCACGGTACGTGCAACCTGAAGTCCGTTTCTTAGCGTGTTGTTTGGTTCCACGAGATGCACTCCGTCCCTTGCGATTTTTACTTGGACAGCGATTTCAGTGCGAGGTTCAATGCGAATGTGCTCGTGGCACCGTGCACTAAGTACATCATTGTGCGCGAGGGCGCTCGAGTTTAAATGCAACCTCAGAGATTCACCGTTGAGTTGTAGCTCCCTCTTGGAGAAATCAATAAGAAGTCGCACTGCTCGACAAAACGGGAGGCCACCTAATAGCTCGTAGGGACAGTCCCGGACAATTAAAAACTTTTCTTGAATACGCGTGGTTTCAAGATCAAGAGTTATTTCAGCTTCGCCTTGGGGGGAGAGCAAGCTTCCGCCAATTGCCTCTGATGAAAATGTCTTTTCTTGATTTCGATGAAGCACCAATTTTTTCAGCGAAATGTGACGAGATGACATTTACCGACGAGCCAGTATCGATCACGAGTTTTGTGTCGGTGCCGTTTGCTCGTATGGGCACTGCTATGAGCTGACTTTCTGACATAGTGCACACGGGGCGGCCGGGCTGGCCCCCTAGGCCCGGCCGTTCTCGTTTCCCGAAGGGTTAGGACGCCCACCCTGATTATCGTTGGGCTCTCTCTGTTGGTTTCTGTCATCTCGAAACCGCGTCCAGCACTGGTGCGCGACGTGGCCGATGCGGCGGCACAGCTGGCATCGTGGACGCCCGTCGTCGGCACGGGAATTTCTCGCTGGTCAAGGCACAGGAGGGCGACGTACGTCTTCTTCAATAGCCTTCAGGCGGTCGGATAACGAGGCTATGGAATCCGCGATCGCCTTTAGGTCCCTGTCGCGGTCTGTGGCCTCTCGCGGGCAATGACGCTCCGCCGCAGCGCAAGTAGCGATACAGGTCGGAGGCGGCTGCACTGCTGCTACAGCGGGTGTCACTCCAACGGGAGGCGTTGAGGCGTACGGGAAACACGGTTGCGGACCGGCAGAGAAATGGGTTCTAATTGGTTGTGGCTGGTAGGCATGCGCCATCAAAGCTGCCTGATTTATGCGCTGCAAAATTTGGAGAAATGCAGAGCAACTGTCCGGGTTGGCGATGATTATTTTCTCCTGCACGTCCGGACGCAGACCGCGCATGAGGTGCCGCAACCGCTCCTCTTCAGTCATGGACGGGTTAATTCTAGCGCACAGCTGCACAACGTCATAGTAATATTGCTCAGGGGACTCTGATGGCAGCTGGGTCCTGTTTTGCAGTCGTAAATGGGCGATCTCGACTGAGTGACGACTCGTAAACGACGTTTTTAGGAGAGTCGCCCACTCTTCCCATGAATTAGGGACACCCGTTAAAATTTGAGTGGTGTGCCACTTTTTTGCGTCCCCGTCCAATGCCAGATACAAAAATTTAACTTTCGTTGCTTGATCCCAGTTGTTCAATGAGGCTACATGTTCGTAGCAAAGCAGCCACTCGGCGATTGATTCCTCTGGTATGCCTCTAAAGACTGGCGGTCCGACGAAAGGTTTAACTTGAGGGGCGGACATGGTAGCGATAAAAGTAGGGGCTTCGGTCATAGTAGAGCTCTCAGAGGTAGGTTCCTGAGGTTTGTTACCACGGCCCATGATATTAGAGCGTGGACTTCGCTACCCAGCAACCTCCACCACTTTGTAGCGAAGTGACGCAGCAGTTAGTTTTTGGACGCATCAGCTCACTAGGGAGACGACGATGAAGGGGGATGAGCTCTGGCAGCGGCAGGTGCAGATCGGCAGGTACGACGACAAGAAGTAACGTTTGAAGAAACTAGATTTATTTAACTTGGCATTAACTTTAGTTCATAAAAACTGTACACACATATTATACATGAAACGATGTCATACCGATCGTCGACGGCCTGCCTGACCGGCCTGGTCTCCCGTGGTGAAGTGGCGCCGTGGGCTGCTGTGTCCTTGCTCTCTCTAAAATGACCCAAAACCCCTTCCTTAAATGTGTTTCCACAGCATCCACGGGGCCCGCGGACCCGTGGGAGACGCAAGCCTCTATTCGTCAATCAGGCAAGCCGTCGTGCTCCAATAGGGGCCAGAGTTTTGGGGACCACGCAGACATGGTCGCAACAATAGACCGTGAACAACAAATTGGCATGACCCCCCCCCCCCCCCCCCCCAAGTACAGCCGCGCGCGGAGCGACCGCGCTTTACACGTGCACACACTCGTTCAAACCCGTTTCGGTATTCCTCAAGGTCGGGCGCGGCATACGTTATTCGCGACAATATGCTGCTGTGTTTGGTACAAATGTAAGAAACACCACAAAATATTCTTGCAATGGAGAAGCGTGGTTGCGGTGAAAAAAATGTCACAGTTTCGCCCTAAGGGCGAAGCAATGAATGCGATAGCAACACAGCAATGTCATACGAAGTAAGGTGAGCGGCTTTGCTAGCAATATGAATTGTAGTAAACATGAGCTGATTAAGTAAGCAGGTGTGCTGCGGCGTAAGTAGACCGACATGAAGAGAGACTCGATGACCACGAGAAGGCGCGTGTGCAACGGTGGTGTTGTTGAGAAGCGCTTCCCGTGGGCAGCGCGTGCGAAGGGACACACCTGTAGCGCTGCACTGCCGATCCGGGCAGCATTGCATGTGTAGCATGCGTTGGAAAATGTGGCCCGACTATTACTAACTGAATGAACAAGCGTGGTGTGAGCGCGCACAAACAAACATGAATAGATCACACTGAATGACTGCAGACAACGACCGTCAAAACTCTGGCGGCAAGCGGATACGCCGCAGCGGCGAAGGTACGTGCGGTCTATCGCTTCAACGGAAACTGAGCGGCGAATACACGCGGCGCATAAAGGTCAGAGCCGTGTGGAGATAAGAGACGGTGCGAGCGAGCGACGAGCGCAGTTGTTGGCAGAGTGGAAGTGCGCCCCCCCTCCCCCCCCCCCCGCTCCCTCCGGCGCTGGCTTCCCGCTTCCTTGCTTGCGCGTGGGAGCTTGAGTGCGTTCGCTCTCCGTGATAGCGCGCCTCCTCGCACGCTTCCGCTCGGGCATACGGCACCCGGCGAAGATTTTATCTATAGGGAACCTCACGGCGACGGCGACGCCGACGGCAGAAATCCGGTTGAAGTGTCCATATAATTGCTATCGCAATAAAAGGAACGTGAATTTGACCACGGTGGTGGCCCTGTTCTTTGCTGTTCACTTTTTACTTCAGTGATAACTAGTTGTTTGCAGTGTGCCTGGACTGAATTGCTCAGGAATTCAGTGAGGAGGAGTATAGTGACCTATGAGCCCATTCAAACCAGGTACGAACCGTTATTGCCTTTTCCCTCGGAGTGTCTCCGACCGCTATGGCGGTAGGCGGCCGGCACGAGCCCTATGAGCGCCAGCGTGTTTTGAGGAACATGAGTGCAATGCAGGAGCTTATCCAAGATTCTTCCAACACACACCATAAGAAAGATATCATCAAGTCGGCGCGGCGTTTCCTTGAACATGCTGCTCCTGATGATGTCCTGGAACCTAGCGAAGGTTAGAGCAAGAGACCTCGTCTTGAATAAACACACAATCAAAAGAACGACAGTGCTTCAAACTATAATCGACCTAAGCGATTATGAAGCCATCGAGTTTGATGAAGCACCTTTCACATTCGTGACCGACAAAAAGAAAAGAAAGTGAAGGAATCCCGGCGGTGTTCGGAACATCAGTGCCATAAATTTGAGGTTTCTTCATCATCATCATCACCGACCGTCAGAAGGACAGAATTTTTGGCGAGTGATTCCAAATCATCCTGCCTCAGAAATTGTCTCGGCGGCAAAGGAAAAAAAATATCAGCGCAGCTTCACTGACTTAACGTCGCCAAGACTGAAGAAACAGCGGAGCTGGTGGCTTCAACTTGGCTTTCACTTACCTTTAACTCGACTCTTTTCTTAACTTTTACCTTGGCTTTTACTTAGCTTTAATTTGTCTTTAGCATTACCGTACGGGGTGGTGGTTGTCGAAGGCACTAGCTCGCCCATTTCATCAGTCTTCGCGACGTTAAGTCAGGTAAGCGGCGCTGAATTTTTTGGCGCGTCGTCGTTGGGCCCATGCTCGAGCACCTTCAAGCTGTCTTTCTTGAAGCGTCGCTGCTTCGTCCTCGGCACACTTGTCGCCGAACTTCGGAATGCTCTGCGCCGAAAGTGCACACACTCGGTACGGTTCAACCTCGTCCTTAAACAGCTCCGCTGTTAAAAGTTCTGGCGTTCCGAGTAAACAGAGACGGCAGTCTTTCAGTCAGTGTTACCTCAATGGCATCTGCGAAAGACCAGGTTTTACTGCATGAAGTAGCAGTAAAAGAGGTAAGCCCTAAGAGGTAAGCCCTACATACCGACTTCGTACACTAGAAGTGCCGGAAAGATTCGTCACGCGCCACTTCAGTACATTGACGGACTACTACTCGTGTTTTTGAAAGATGTTAGAGTAATAGCAGTCTGCCGCCATGCAATATACTGCCGCAGCAGGGTTTCGGTACGGGCTAGTTGGTATTCCGTTGCAAACATGACTTATAGCACATACATAGACAACGGGACTGCAAGAATGACGAAAGACAAGCGCTGACTTCTAATTAAACTTGTCGTGGTGTATTCAAAATAAAAATTCACTGGGAAGTGAGCGTTTCGTCATTATTGCTGTCCCCTTGTCTATATGTATGCGCTATAAGTCATGTTTGCAGTATACTACCATATAAAGGACGGTACAGTAGAATGCCGCCCTTCGTACAGTGTAATCCTTCACATCAGAGATGACAAACCAATGCCTCAGAGAATCCACTTGGCATTCGCCAGGCACCCGGTGGAAAAATGCGAACGGGACCACCTGCTGCTGCGTTAGCACGCCAGGGGAGAGGGCATAACCACGACGTCATGTCACCCTCGCTCTCGGCACGAGGGGTCCTCGATGGTGAAAAGCGATGGTGACGGGAACACCTGCTTCATCGCTAGCGCGCCAGATGTTGCGTGAGCGCAGGGTGCATCATCGCGTCACCCGATGGGCATCGCAGCGTCGGTGGCATGCGGCCTTGGCACCGCAGGCTAAATGTCAAAATTAGATGAAAAGTGAAAATGAGAAAATTGTAGAGCATCACGAAAAACTTCCCGATACAGGGTTCTGTTGCTGAATACGTGCTACATGAAAGTGTTTTTTCCGAGCGTTAAAGAAGCCCGCGAATTCATGCGCAATTGGTGCGCGACTGGCCGCGACTTTGCGTGTATTCGGGGGCATCTTTCGCGCTCGGAAAAACACTGTTATGCCGCACGTATTAAGCAACAAAAAGATGTATCGGGAGTTTATCATGTTGCTCTACAACTTCGCCATTGGCACTTTACAATTATTATAACAATTGAGAAGTTGATTAAAATTAGGTCTAATTATCTAATTAGGCAGCATGCAAAAAATAATCTGAGTATCTCCAAGCGACGGCAAACAACATTACATTGGTTCTGTCCATATACGTGGCAGTTTGGCCCACGTTAAGTGAAAGTCCCTGTAAAGTGTTTGGTCGCGCAAGAGCTAGGTATAGCCAAAAAGTGACAAGAAATGGTCTAGAGTGATTGATGGATCAATAGCGTTAAATAGTGTATCGTGGCTGTATAGAGGCCTAAAACTGGCCGCTGTATAGATGCGTAAAACATGTACTTGCAATAAAACTATAACAATGAGTACAATGAGATGTGCATGTAGTATCCTCTTGCCAGTTGTGAATCCTATGAAAGAAAAAAGAACAAATGCCGACCTTCCAGTGTCTTTGAGCTTTTACTTGTTACATCCGCTCCACTCATGTGGTTCACACTCAGAACAGGAAATACATTCGTTCTGCGGAGCTAGAACTGCTGCTGCTCGAATGGCGCCAATGAATATAACATCTGCACCGTTGCTTATGCTCTGCTTGGACGACAAAATGCCGTTCATGATATTTTTTGTAGCAACCCTTGCATTGGCTTCACAACTCGATGCGAACGAACATTTTCTTGAGGATAACCCGGAGCTGGGA
This sequence comes from Dermacentor silvarum, assembly GCF_013339745.2. Taxonomy (NCBI): domain Eukaryota; kingdom Metazoa; phylum Arthropoda; class Arachnida; order Ixodida; family Ixodidae; genus Dermacentor; species Dermacentor silvarum. The sequence goes on along the minus strand of NC_051158.1, from coordinate 158,292,220 downwards.
ACTTACCAGAACATCGAACAGGTGAGCATTTTCTTCGGCTATAACAAATCCTTGTAAATAGGGTGGTTATGTTGTACCCAAGGAGAACCTTTGTTGTTTGTCTCAAAGTGAAACTTTTGTCCGTTTTATGTTATAGAGCAGTAATGACTCCTAGCGTGCCTCGCGAATTTGTTCACGCAAAGCTAAATGCTCAAAAAATATTAAAAAGCTCAAACAATCAATTTTGATACTTATTGCCCAAACATTATGGGACTTCTTAAAAGGCTATTCAAAAACTACGTAATATCTTAGAAGCAAGTTAACAAAACAGCGCTGAATTTCCCATGGACCGCCTTTCCCAAGGACGTTAAGACTAATGTTGTCGGCATTATTCTTGAACCCAAACTATTTCCCACATTTCTGGCGTCTCAGTGGCTACGCAGTTCTGTTGCCTAACACGGTGCAACGTGTCGGAATCAAGACTGCAGCGGAGGCATTCCAAACGCAGCATGCAAAATGTTAAAACGATCGGGTATGTTTTTTTAAAGAACTCCAGGTTGACTGTAGCAAGAACTTTATTGAAACGTCCTGAGGACAGACTGTCAGCGCTTCCACGGGGGGCGGAGGGAGGTGGGGGGATGGAAGACCAGCAAAGCTGTACTATGGTGGGAATTATGTATTTCCAATTATGACTATTAATATGTGTTGGTGTAATTGGTTATTTGAACTATTAAAGAATGAGAAATAGATATCATCGGGTGGTTTTCATTTATTTAGTGACCACATGGCCTTATGCTCGCTACGGTACACCGCCATAGTGTGTATGGCAAAGGTTGGCACGTTCTTCATAAACACGTCACCAACGCCGCGCGCGTTCGGTGCGAACGCGGGCAAAACGCCGCCGTGGTCGACAACAGTTGTGTGTGTTGTTTGTGTGACCGCGCACAACCACTGTTAAAACGCTAGATACGTGACGGAAAGGCTAAACGCCGTTTATTTATTTATTTATTTATTTATTTATTTATTTATTTATTTATTTATTTATTTATTTTACATACTTTCAACGCCCGAAGGCGTCACAGAAAGGAGTGGAGTGAAAAACAAAAGATAATACAGTAAAAATACAAACAAAAATATTAAAAAATGGCATTCTACGCCGTTTTCATTGTTAGAGGAGAGGCGGGCCCAGAGAGAGTCGATGGCACATATGGCAGAGGCCGGCAGGGCTGCGCACATGCGCCGCAGTGGGAGAGCGTGCACACACATGTACAGTCTAGGGCAACGTTGATCTAGAGTGCCTCTATGCCCTCCCGCCCACAACTGTGGCTGCTGTTAAGGGATCGATGGTATTCCTAAATAAACGCATCACTGTTTTGATGATCCAAATATATTCTCACTATCAGGGAGGGAGCAGTCTACCTGACTGGAGCAGTATTTTTTTATTTGGGGTGTTGCGGAGCGCAGCGTACCAACACCCCAAGACTGGGGCTTCGCGTCGGCGCCCGGTGCCACGGCTTCCGCCGTGGCACCGGAGCAGAACTGACCGCACCGCCAAACAGAGACGGAAAAAAAGAAAATGGTGATTCCAAGAAAAAAATTACACCATCTTCCAGTAGGGGAACCCTGAGTAGTATGCGAAGCAGCCATGGGGTTGACTCAAGTTCCCATTAGTTTTCAGATCGGCCTGTCGACGCTGCCGTTTCGTGGCAGCGGCTCGAGCCCTCTTCACCGCGGCGCTGTCCACGGCGCTGACACTGGCGTTGACGCTGACCCTGTCCGTGGCACTCATCGCGGCGTTGCGGGAGGAGAATGAGAGCACGAAGTGAATGATGATGAGCGGGCGAAGCACCAGGGGATCATTCGGGCAAAGCGCTGGAAGCGTTCTCCGGAAGCCGGAAGCTGGCTTCCAGAACCGGAAGCGGAAGCAGAAGCCGGCTTCCGGAAGCCGGAGCTTGGCATACATGTACTATACATATATATACAAGGAGAGGAGGGGGAGGGGGATGCGCATGCGCAGTGCGGGTGTGGACGCCGCACGGCGGATGGAGGGAGGGAGTGAGATAGCCCCGACCATAAGCTGCTTCGCATCTAAAAAAAGTTGTCGCAGTTTCACCTGAAATGCGAAGCATCAATTGCGATAGCAAATTTGTAGAGCCATACGGAGTAATGATAGTAGCTTTATCAGCTGTATAAACTTGGACATGCAGCAGCACCGGCAACACGCAGAACTGTTGTCGACGCCGTCGGCGTTTTGCCCGCGTTCGCACAAAATGCGTGCGGCGTTGGTGACTGTTGCCGGAGCCTCTGATATAAATAGGCACTTGGTGCCGCAGCTAAACGTCCCCTCCCTTCCCTCCCCCTCCCTCCCCCCGCGCCCTTTCGTGCGTCAGAAGAAGGCCCGTTTGCTCTACATATATGGTGATTGTAAAGGAGGAAAGAGACGCCTACTTCTACAGCCTTTAAGGGAGCACGGCACAGAACGCGCGTTTGTTCTCCGCCGTGCGTTCACTCCCCGTGAAAGCGCGCAGTCCCTTGCGCTCTTTCACTCGCACATACAGCGTTCGGCGGCGCGCGGCGATGATTTCATCTCCATTGACGTCATACGGAACCTCACGGCGACGCCGACGGCAGAAATCTGCTTTGGAGTGTCCATATAATTGCTCTCGCAATAAAAACTTCTTCGCCGAGGCGCGATTGGAACCCACGTACCCCCGATCCCAAAGCGAGCGCCGTAGCCACTAGGCCATACAGCCACGCTTCTAGAGCATGCATTCATGCGAACCATATGATGGCGTTAGAACGTCGTCGTCGTCGTCGAAAAAAAAAGTCGTGCCATCCTCCTCGCCCTCCTTTTTTAAATGCGAAGCATTTCTTGGCAGGGGCTCTGTCGTCCCACGTCCCACACCCCCACAGTGCATGCGCGTCCCCTTCCCCTCTCACTCCTCTCCTACGCTCCCCCCTTTCTCTCCTCTAGAAATCCTGTACGCAGCGACGCCCGCGTCCCACACCCCCACAGCGCGTGCGTGTCCCCTCACCCTTTCTTTACTGTCCTACGCTCTCCCCCTTTCTCTCCTCAAGGAATACTCTACGGAGCGGCGCCCGCGTGCCACACCCCCACAGCGCATGCGCGTCCCCTCCCCCTCTCTCTCCTCTCCTACGCTCCCCCCTTTATCTCCTCTGGGAATCCGCAGCGGCGCGCTCGACAGGTGGTGCGACCGCTGCCTACACCACTGGGGTCGCCACGGTAGTTCCGCGGAATGAAAATGACGACGTCCGTTCGCTCCCCGCTGAAAGCGCGCGTCCCTCGCGCCCTTTCACTCGCACATACAGCGTCCGGCGCGTGGCGACGATTTCCTCGCCGTTGACGTCATACGGAACCTCACGGTGACGACGACGGACAGAAATCCTCTTTGAGTGTCCATATAATTGCTATCGCAATAAAATACGCAACCGGGAGGTGGTGGCTCACGGCGACATCGCGGGCCCTCTGGACGGCCTGTCGTTGATGCGTGAAGTTCGTGCTCTCCATTAGGGGGTCCCACTAGGACTTGTGAAGATCAGAGCCCACGTTGAACGGGCACAACCAAAGCATGTGATCAAAAGAGCAGTACTCGTGCCCACATTTGGAACACGATTACGGGAAGTTGGAATCTATACGATTGAGCGCTCTGGGGGCGAGGTACGCTCTCGTCAGTAAGAGCCTAAATGAGACAGACTGCTGCTCCCTGTTTAATTTTGCGTTAGGGGGTGGGAATTTCCTCCTGCTCAGTCTGAAGTGGGATCTGATCTCGTTAAAGGTGGTAAGAGGGTCTTGAGATGAGCAATGCTGGTGAGAGAGCTGCACCGTTAGCCCGGGCGCCGGTTCGTGAATTCACGCGCTAGGCAGTGGGCCTGCTCGTTGGAGTGGCAACCCGCTTAATTAACTGCTCCGTCAACGTGGGCCGGGAACCAGACGATGTGGTGACTTCCCGTCTCTTTGTTCGCAGTACTTTGGATAGATTTGTTAACTATGCTAGCCGTGTGCTTAGATACTAGGGCTGACGAGAAGGCCCTGACCACCGTGCGCGAGTCGGAGAAAACAGTCGTTGGGCCTTTGGCAGCGTTAACGGCCAAAGCTATTGCGGTTTCCTCCGCCTCGTTTGCGTGCTTAGTGCAAACGGACGCAGCGCTAATCAGCATTCCTCGTGCGTCTACGACCGAGATTGCAAACCTGTTTTCGCTGCTGTATTTGGCCGCGTCAACGAAGAGTGCACGTGCCCCGTACGGATTAACTCTTTGAAGGATGGCTTTAGCCCGTAGGATTCTGCGGCCCTCGTTATATATCGGATGAATGTTTCTCGGTATGGGATCGACCGTTATACCTTCCTTGGCTTCTTTGGACAGGGGGTATCTGTCGAGCGGCGGTAGTATGGATGATATAGCTGCTTCGTTAAGGATTTTCTTACCCGGCTTAGTTAACGAAAGCCTGGAGATCTGTGGAGTGAGATGTGCTTCGGTCGATAGTATTGTGAACACCAAGCTCCAATAGTTTCTCCGTGCTAGCACATTGTAGGATGCCGAGTAGTCTATTGATACCCGACCTAATGAGCGTGTCGAGTGTCTTCCTTTCTACTTTGCTTCATTTGAGAAAAGGCGCCGTGTAGGTAACTTGACTGATGAAGAAGGCCTGAAAGACCCTGAGTAGGCTGTCCTCCTTGAGTCCCCCCTTTCTACTTGTAACTCTGGCAAGTAGCCTAAGTTTATTGTGCGCCTGTGCTCCGAGCTTTTTTGGAGCTTCTGCATTACATCCTTTGGCGTTGATTAAAGGTCCTAAAATTTTGATGGAGTTCACCCTCGGAATGGGGTGTCCTTCTCTAGTCGTAATTTTGACTGGCAGTGTTTCCAGAGGCTCAAGGTTCCTAACGCCTTGCCTAGTCTGACTGTGGAGTAAGAGTTCGGATTTGCTCGGCGATAGCTTCAGTCCCGTGTCTGTGAGGAACTCCTCCATCACCTCTATGGCCCCATGTAAGGATTGCTCTAGTTCGGCCCGAGATCCCCCGGAGACCAGATTGTAATGTCGTGCACATAAATTGCAAGGCCCACTTTTGGGAGTTCGGCTAGCCTGTTAGAAAGTTTATGCATGGCGATGTTAAACAGTAACGGGGATAGGACCGAGCCCTGAGGAGTTCAGCAGTTGCCCAGTTCGTAAGGACCGCCGGAAAGCGTACCCAATCGAAGGAGCGCCTTTCTTTTCGACAGGAAAGAAAAAGTGAAGTTAAAGAATCTCCGCCCAAGATTAAGGGAGGAAATCTCTTTCAGGATGTGTTCATGCTCCACCTTGTCGAAAGCTTTGGCGAGGTCGAGTGCAAGGATGCTTTTAACGTCACGCGACGCGTTGTCGAATATGGATCTTTTTAGAAGGAACATTGTGTCCTGTGTTGAAAGTCCTCTTCTAAATCCGATTAAATTGTGTCTGAAGAGTTCGTTGTTCTCTATGTGTTCTGTGATTCAATTATGTATAGCATGTTCGGCCACTTTCGAAATGCATGTGGTTAGAGAGATGGCACGCAGGTTATCCATATGCGGGGGTTTCCCCGGTTTGGGGATGAGCACCACCTTGGCTGTGCGCCATTCCAGCGGGACCTGCCCCGAACTCTATACTTCGTTTATCTCTGCCGTTATGATTTCTATGGCCTTGTCGTCCAGGTTTCGGAGGAGTTTGTTGGTAACTCCGTCTGGTCCAGGGGCGGACCTTCCGTTTAGGTTGAAGAGAACGTGTCGAATTTCTGATACAGTGAACGGTTCGTCTAGCTCTGGCCTGTCTTGCCCCGTGTATCCTGCTCCCACCTTTCCTCTTACGAATATCTTTCCTTAATGGGGAGATAGGTGCGAGCCAGTATGTTGATAGTTTCTGCTTCCGTGAGGCCCGTGGCGATCTGCTTATGAATGAGTCTATCGACGGCAAGATTGAGAGTGCTCTTGGAGTGTTTATCGTTGAGGAGGCTTTTAAGCAAGTTCCACTTACTGCCCTTTCTCGTGCGACCGTCCATTTCATTGCACGTCTCGTCCCACTGCTGTAGGGCCAGCTGCCTCGAGTGCGACTATTTCCTTGTTGACTGACGTCAGTTTATCTCGAAGTCGGCGATTTAGCTTCTGAGTTTTCCACCTCTCCGCGAGGGCGTGTTTAGCCTCCAGGAGGTGCGCTATCCGCGAGTCCATTTTGGGGACTTCGAGCTGCGTTGTGATTTCCTTGGTTGCGCTCTTGACAGCCTGTTTAAAGTTTGCGATTAGTTCTTTTAAAGATTCACTTGATGGGGCCGTTTCGCCTCGAATTTTTCTGAAAAGATCCCAGTCAACGTATTCGTATCTGACTGGTGGTGTGGGTTTGACCTGCACCGCGATTTCGAGAATGTAGTGGTCGCTACGAAAGTCCTCTTGGAGATTACCCCACGTACCCTCGATACCGTGGAGGAACGCGAGGTCGGGTGTGGTGTCGCGACTGACCGAGTTACCCCTTCTGTTGGGAAACCTAGGATCCGTGATGAGTGTGAGGCTAGAGTCGGCTGCACAACCAGCTCAGTTTGTGCCTTTCTTACTGTTAAAGCCGTATCCCCACTCTGTGTTTGGGGCATTGAAGTCACCCGCAATCAGAAGGGGCGCGTTTCTGGCTATCCTGATTGCGGTGAGAATAAGGCGTTAAAATCTCCTTTCCTGTCCGCCGGAGAACTGTAGAGGTTAAGAATGAAGGCATTGCGTTGCTCGTTTTACTGCGCACGAGCACGATCTCGACCAGCTGGGCTTCGAGTCCGACCTTAGATTTCGGGACGTTTTGCTCCACGAAGGAAACGCTCTTCTTAATTAGCATGGCTATACCTCCTCCCTTTTCGCTTCTGTAGGCGATAGTGCGGTATCCCGACATAGAGATATCTTTATCTCCGAGTGTTTCTTGTAATAAAATGACTTGTGGCTTATCCGCCACCGATCTGACGAGTTGACCTAATAGCCTTGCGCCTCTAGAAACTGGCGCAGTTCCACTGCCAAATTTTGACTTTGCTGCTAATTGTATTCGCTATCTTGCTTACTGTAGATTTTTTAGAATACTTTAGCGCCTCCGTCAGGCTTTGGAGTAGCTAAGGACGCTTCTGTTTGCACTACTTGTCTACTTTTAGGCTGAGCCCTAGGTCTTTCTAGTAACGTTACCCTCGACTCTATGGCGGAAAGCATTTCCATCATCCTATTCAGGGTCTTTTCCCATTTACCCTCATTTTTGGCGGGGGGAGCCAAGGCGGTGGATGGGCTCTCACAATCCTCCGTCATCTCGTCCTCCTCTTCTGTGTCGCTTAACCGATCTGGGTTGGGTGCCTTACGTTTTGGCTGCCCGTCTAAGGGCCAAGGGTTGTTGGTGCTAGCCTCATCGCGGTTTGTGACTTGTCTTCTATTTAAAGCTTCTTCAAGTTCTGCGAGCTTGCGTCTAAGCTGCCTGTTTTCTGCCTCGAGCGATTGGATACGGGGATCGACCCTATGTCCTGGCTGTTCCTCACCTTTTGTTCCTTTGTTTGATATGTTTTTCTGTCCTTTCTGAGACGACTGCGTCATGCCCTTGACCTTGTCGGCCCACATGGTCTGCTTGGCGGACTGGGAGCGGGACCGGGATCTCGATCTGGAGGCGTCGAAGCTCTCGCCTTTTCTTGGCTTGGATCTCCTTCTCGAACGAGAACGCCCTCTGGATTCAGAGCAGGTTCTGAGAATGGAGCCGCTTCGTGCAGCTGCTGCGGCCGCCGAGCTGTCGCTTGTGTCGGTGACGTCTAGCTGCGCTTTCCGGCGCCTTCGGCGTCGTCGTCGTCGTCGTCGTCGTACGATGTACGGGATCTGGTAGCGCCTCTTGCACGTTTGATCCCCTGTGACATGGGGTCCTTCGTACGCCTCGCACTGGGGGGTGCAATGGTGTTCCTCTTCTTCGTTTTCGGGTTTAGTCTTTTCGCAACCGCGACATTTGCTTCTTTCTTCTACGCTGCTGGTGCAGACGTCGGCTCGATGACCCACGTGACCACACACGTAGCAAACTTCACTTGCCGCTTGTAAAGAAAACATGGCACTAGGGCCATGCCACATATCACGTTGTTGGGCACGCGTATGCCTTTGAAGAGAATCACGACCACGTGCGAGTTCTTAATTCGTCTTGCTTCAAGTGCTGTGGGGTTTCCCTCGTTTACGATCATTCTCTTGAGCGCTGCCTCGTCATGTGAGGGGTCGATGTTTCTTATAACACCCTTGCATGTGCCTTCGGGCGCTGCAATATACGCCGAGACTTCATAGGCGCCGTGCTTGGTGTGGATCATAGAGATTTTTGCAATAGGCTATCGCATTAAAGTCGTGCGGAGTGGAAATTACCAAAATTTTCTGTACCGTGTTCAGGCACATGGTGTGGTCCTTCGCTTGCTGCTCACTCAGGGCCGCCGCCATGGCTAGGGCTTGAGCGAGGAGTACTACATCGGCTCTAGATACGTCGAGGCCTCCCTTGGGGCGCACGATGATCTTTATTTGATCCTTGGGGAGCCTCGGAAGTCGCGAGGCTGCCGTGACTAGTTTCATCAGACTCTTCGCCGGTCCTTTGGCAGCGCGGCAGCCAGGCGGCGCGCTCTCAGTGCTACGTCGGCCGTTCCAAAATGACGGCCTCTTCGTCTCTTGCGTTCTCCGAGTGCTGAGAGCGGTAATCCACCCCGCACCTTTGAGATCTTCTTGAGTAACGTCCATACCCTGCACGGTTACCACTGCGGGCATGGCTTCTCTGTTAGCGAACACGCTTGGCGTCGAATCAGTCGCGCACAAAGGCGGGAAAAACGCGGGCGTGGGGCTAGGCCTTGACCCACCTGCGCCGCCGCGCCGAGAGCAGGCTGAGCCCGTTAGGGTTAGCTCTCTCACTGGCGTGGTCGAAGAACAAAACCTCAGAAAATGGCGACAAGTCCACCCACCGATAAAAATCTGGTATCAGCGGATGCCTTGCGTCTTGCCGGTTCATAAAATATATAAATATATTTCCAGGGTTCCTTGCCGAGAAAGGCCCAAAAACATTGAAAAACGAGAGCCCATTTGTACGCGTCTGCACTAGCCGACTTCTCCTCCTACAGGACCAGGATAAGGCAATTATAAACCGCGCCCATACGGCCCATCAGTGATACATACCTATGCACGAAGTCGATAAAGTGCTCACTCTAAGAGATACGCTAATAGTGATTGTTTTTCTTCCAGTGCTTTTCTGGTGAGGTAACCTTGTACATGATGTTCCGAAACTTCGAAGAGGACCGTTTCTTCGGAGGCACCTCAAAGTGCGTTTCTGCTACGCAGAAGACTGCCGTCGTTCGAGACTCAGTTCGTACGAGCGTCGGCTACGGCAAGACCAAGGTGTAAGTTGGAGATAAATACCTCGCAGTAGCTTGTAGGAGTGCACCGATGAGGTTTGCATTGCCTGTGTTTCTTTTAAGCAAATTGAAATGCACCCTAAAAACAAGCGCTGATAGAAATAAGAGGGAAAAAGTACGTTTTCAGAACATATTTTCGTTCATTTCGCGGTCATAAGTTCATTACTAGAACAGAAAAAGAAAGGAAATGCTCAGTCAGTTAATCTTTTAGAATACATTGTAGTCCATATTTAGCGCTCAAATGTACTAGGCCCGAACAGATGGCGTCAGAATTCAAATTGTCAGTGCGTACTGGTGCGAGCACTTCACGGTAGCAGCGTCACTCATTTGTTTTTGTAGCTTCCGGGGTTTAACTAGCCTCCAGTCATAACAGGGGCCCTTATGATATTGTATACAGGTAATTTGCTAAGCTAAAACAAATTTTCTCTTTCGCGTCCCCTTGCAAAATACTTCAAGCTCTATTGCCGTACTCTGTGAACCTCTTCATTAAAGACGCACGAAGTACATGTTTTTAGCCGAGACCAGTACTGTTTCTCGTACAGTGCGACAATGTATGCATCAGCGTACTGTATAAATATCAGCACTTCTGTTCAGCCTATAAATATATAGTCACAGCTTGATGAAATTTTGGAAGGAAATCACGTTTGCTGAGCTTAGCCTCGTGCGCAATGTTATGCAGTGCACAATTTCCACTGAGTCTACACTAGCTGCCCGTTTAGAAATTTTAAGTTGAAGCAAAATAGACGGTAATGTAATATGTAGATCACTGTTAATATTAGCCCTCGTTGTGTCATGAGGTTTTCAGTGGTGTTGACCATAGCTTAGTGAGCCAGAAAAAAAATTGCTGGAATTTGTGCCTATATTCTCTGCGTTTCTTCCGTTTGTGAATTTGTTCCTTCTGCAGAGAAAACATTCTTGCAGTAGCGCATCGAAGATTTCGTTGATCTTCGCCCGCTTAGGGAAGAATTAGCGCTGGTTCCGCCACCAGTAATCGCCAGAGCAGAGAGGCTCTTCGTTGTAAAGCATAATGAGATCAGTGGAAGTTTTGTTAAATGCATTCAAGTAAATGCTCAAGTAGTAGGAGAATTCACATTGTCCCGCATGGAGTAGGCCTAACATGTGTATATGGTGTGCCTTTGGTCAAGAGCGTGAATAAAACACTGTGTGAATAAATTGGACTTAGGATTGCTGGCAGACTCCTTGCAACGTAAAATGCACTATTCATTAATTAAAAGGCACTAGCGGTGATGTTATGAACATCTCAAGCTCACAATAAATTCGAATTAGGTTTTGCACGTAAACCTGGACTAACATTACCATAATTTGTTTGATATGAATTTACTTCCCAAAGAAGACGCCTTATATGAAAGACGCCATTTCTTAAAAAATTCAGAATATTTATTCATAACTTCGTTCCTTTACACTTATTTAGAAAACACTTTTCGTAGGCATACTGTATTGTAGCACCACAAGCAAAATCTCGACATTCTTCTTATGTTCCAATAATTTTTTCGTCAGTAAGCTAAGCCGTTTTTTTGGTTTCGTTCTTACAGCTGCTCCTATGGAAAGTAGAATTCACCGTGAACATAAAATTGGCTTCGCCATAGGGAGAAAAATTGTAGTGGGAAGAGAGGTTCGATCACCTCTTTCGCATGAGTGCACGCGTGGTAATGTATATCTGAACTTAGAAAATTGTATTGCTTGAGCGCAGCGATTGCTGTTAAAAAGGAACACAGGAAAGTATCGTTATGAATAGGCAAATTAATATAGAACACTAGTAAACACACTACATTTTTCAATGCGCTGCATTGCATTTTGATAAGCGTACGTTCTTCGCAGCCCTTTACAAATCTTACGAACCGTTTTTGATGAATGCCGTGAATGTAAGGTTTCAGGTGTTATAAAGATCATTCTCATGCAACAAGACGGCAAGTTGGGCCAGTTCGTTGGGATTCATCGTAAGGATTGTAACAGCGCAAAAAAAGACACGGACAAAAGGAAGGAAAAACGACAACACGGCGCTGACTCTCAACTGATATTTTATTGAAGGATCGTCTAACATATATACCAAGATTCAAAGGACCATGACTTGCAACTACCATGCGACGACGTCCTCCACACCAAGCCGTTGGCTTCTCGCTATAGTTTTGTCCCTTTTGGGACTACGTGGAAATCATTGCGTTAAAGTTCACAAATGACACTGACTCGGCTTGTGTTGGAAGTATCCCACGTTTTTTTAAACGATTATGCAAAATGGCGCTTAAAACAAAGAAATAGTGGAAGAACAGACACAAGAATTACACACTGCATCGGTCCTGTCTCAAAATTTTCTCTGTCCTTTGTTTGAGTGGCTTTTTTTAGAAATAGTTGTTGAGCCATTCATCTCTCAAACGTGCAGAATAGCAGGCGTCGCGCACTAAAGTATACAAGCACTTTCGCGGCTATCTCTCTGCACGGTTATTGACTGTGCGTCAAGCGCTCAAATGCAGGGGTAATTACCTACAGATCGCTACCCATGAATGTGGGAGCGATGTCACCGTCGCCAAATGTGAGGCGCGATGATTTCGCACACCCGTTTGTGATATCTACATACCTACGGCAATGTACCCAAAATTGCAAAAACTTTTCGTACGGTGAATGGCCTGCGTGGAGAATGTGCTGAGAATTCCATAAGGGGAGAACAGCCCAGTCATCGAAAGCGCGTAGAAACCAGCGAAATGACAGCGTAGAATTCGACAAAAACAATCCTCTGAGGAAGCGCTTGTAAATTTCCGGTGCACGTGCCACTTCTGGTATTCCATGAGAGCGGGACTGCGGATAAATTCCGCAGAAAAGTGACTACAGAAATTAGGGGCACCCATACAGTGACGAATCGCTTGGAGCGTGCGAATAGGGGAGAGTCATGATGACGAAAGAGTGCCGGATGCTTGCCTAAGTTCTAAGGAGTCTAATAAAGATATTAGGTACAACCCAGTAGGTGGGGGCCTAAATTCACTTTTAACCTCAATGGCTAGGGGAATGTAGAAGCGGGCCAGCAATTGCCACCTCCACATTTGATTTGTTTACTGACATTTATTTAAAGGCTGTATGGAACCCATTTCTTTCAGTCTAGGCTGTTATTACTAAACTAATAGATCAATAAGACTCTGCACGATGCAACACTAGTCTGGGCCATAACCACTTCATGGTTGAACAGGGAGACTCAGTTGGTCGTATGTAGGGGCGGTTGTCCTAGCCTCCAACTTAGGAACACTAGAAGAGTGACGCGATCTTTAGTTCTTTTTTTATAATCAGTGTTCCTCTGCAAACTCTGCATTTGATTGTGTAAATATTTTCGCTGCTTAATCAACGCGGATTGTCACCGTGAAGAGACTTGATCAACAGAAAGAACAAACTTTACTTTAGTGAGGTAAATTCAGTGCGTGTACTGTTATAATCTTGATGCGTTTCGTCACTGTTATGCTTATTTTTTGATCAGGGTGTATGTTAAGTAACTTCGGGAAGCGGCCTAATAAAGTACATTATCACCGCTCGTATCACCGCTTAAAATTCGATGCATGCCCCGTGCGATTAGTCCAACGTTAACCACGGTAGTGGCTATCGATTACAAAAAATTCCGGCATATGAAAAGACAAGAAATCTTTATCTTTGTGCTACTTCAAAAAATATCTGTTGTCTCTCTACGCATTACTTCAAAGTACTCAAACCAACTCCGCTTGCAGGCCGAGAAGACTGACATTTCACTCATCCGCCGGCTACACCATGAAGAATGTTGCTCGCGAGCAACTATTAGATGGTGGGTGGGCCCGCACTGGGTGCTTTCTCTTTCCGAGTTCATCATTTGTAAGCCATATGTACCGCACGAGTACTATTGGGCTCAGTATGAGCTACAACGTGAAAGCGCAGGGCAAAGAGGTCGCGCGTTGTAAAGCTCATACTCAGCGCGATAGTACTCAAACTCAGAGCGGTAGACTTAAGCCCTCAGTAAATGTCACAGAAAGGAGCAGTGAATTCGGCCCTTGCAAATGAAGTTAACTAACGTTGCACGTTGGGCTTGTTGGTATAACTTCATGGAGGCAAAAGGCGTAGCTCATCAGAAACAGGACGCAAGTAGAAGAACACGTACCAAACATGTGCCTTTGGCGCTATCATGTTTGGTCTGTGTTCTTCTTGTGTCCTGTTTCTGATGCGCTGCGCCTTTTGCCTGCACCTTGCAACTGAAGTGGAAGCAAATTCAATCTATGCCCTTCAAGCATCTGACTGATTTGGTGTACGGTGGCATGCTGATCTCCTTGTGCATCCAGGTCGACATGATCGTTCAAAAAGCGGCAACGCTGACTTGTTCCAACCCCAAAGTGGCGCAGCCCGTTCCAAAGAAAGCGGCGCTCCTTTTCACAAAGCGACCTTGCTTGCCCCCACATCAAACATTATCATGAGGACGTAATAATTTTGTTCGGGCTTCAACGTCTTAAACGTATTGAAATCGAATATGCACTTTGATCAAGCAATGGTAGAGCCGATTTTTATGTATTTGCCACATGCAAAAGCACAGTGATGGCTGAAGTAAGGAATGGCAAATACAAAATTGCATTCACCAAAGTCGCTGTAGCTTTGAAATGAGATCCCCATACTGAATCTCTCTAACGCCACCTGACGAAACGAATCTTCTATTTCTGCAAAAGCAGATCACAAAGGGCGCAAGGAGCCCCAAATTATTTGACATATCGTAATGCACTTTTTATTGTAACATAATGCAGAAAACATACACAACATCAACTGCGCATATTTGCCATATATACATTATATATTGCCATATATGCAATTCGTCCTGCTATCCATGCTTGTGCACTTCGTCACGACCTCCACAGTAGCCTTTCATAAAACTTCTACAAAACGTATCCGATGTTCCAAGTACATTGAAACGTTGTTTTAACGCCCTCCCTTTATTATCCTTTAACATTGTTCAAGGTCAGCGCGCATTTCAGAGCATGTATTTTCTTAGCTCTCAGAAGTAATACAGCAGAGATGCTGAAGTTGGGCCCGGGGCAATGCCCTTTTGTCGAAAATGCGACGTTTCAGCTGTAATACTAACCAAGGACATGCATTTCTTTAGTTCCGTCTATTTTTCACGCCTTAAGCATGTAGTGCAATTTGACCTGTTCACGTGGATCATCTGAAAAGGCGGACGTTACTTATCTCAAACGCAAACTCATTTTTCGAAGATTTTGTGGAGGAATATTTTGAAAGCGGTGGCTTATCTTTAGATTTCTGCCAAACGGACAAGTCATTACTATTAGTCGGCCTCAATTACGCAATTGCAACATGTGCGTTAAGCGAATAACTATGAGCTTATGTAGGGAATCTACTTGCCAAGCATCCTAGAAATAGGTATTTGTCGGGCAAGTAATGTCCGCCGCCTCGGTTAATCTACCACTAAATCCAACGTGCCTAATATGCTTATGTAATTTTTAAAATGTCAATTAAAAAGCAACTTCTTTCAATCGACAAGTTAGTCTTTAAGCTTGCTCGGACATTGCTTATGATGCATTTGCCTTCACTGGTAAGCAATGACGTCAAACTTTCTCTTCAGAACCCACCGAGAGTTTTAACTTGACCGGGGTCTACATTGACTGCGAGAACTGCCACATCGTGAGGCACAGCTACGTCGATGAAGGTAATACTGCTGTTTCCGGTGATTCTGGCCTCAGGTGACAGTAATTCCTAATGCACTTGAAAAAAAAACAGCATGTACTAACAAATGTACTTATCGACCGTCGGCTTTATTTTATACCAGGCTTTAAACTTTTATAACGTTACGGCGCAACCAAGGGTTAATTGCGCCAGTCAGAAGACGATGATTGGGCGTGTCGAGGTGTAATCGGTCTCTACAACCATCTTGTTTATATATTGTTGCCTTCTTACAGCGTAAGCTGTTATGGGCTCATTATAATAGCCGTTTCGGTTCGCGTTGTTCGCCGCCGCGTAACCGCTATCGCCCGAAATGCGAAAAAAGTACCCGGTCTCCTCCGGGATCGAAGCCAGGCCCGCTGCGTGGAAGTCGGATAGTTTACCACTGAGCCACGCAAGCGCTTGCTATCAGGCAGGAGAAAATATTCCTTTATACGTGCCCTATAGGCCGGCGCGCAGGCACAGCCGACCCGAGCCTCCGCCAGTATGGTGGCGCCATCTAGTTAAGGCACCTGCAAAAGCCGCATGCACAGGCGCAGACGGCGAGATGCGATTCAGGCGAGGCGCGCAATTAACACTATCCCGAAGTGAGATGTGCGCCACGTATTCTCGGTGCCTCTTCGGTACACGGTATGGCGTCTCCTCGCAAGGTACGAACTGCTGCTGAAGAAGCGAATCGTAGAGCTACGCGCGCGGCAACAACCAAGCATCATCGGGCTCAGCAGACTGCTGTGCAGAGAGCATGACAAACCGCAGCTCGCCGTCGACGCCGGGCGGACAGTTGAGATCGCTCTCGTCAAAACGAGGCCAAGAGACTGCCGCAAAGACCCTGCTGTGCGTGGTGCCGAAATTGCTCCTCTTAAGCCGCTCCACCAGCTTACGCTGTGACTGTGCTGCGTGTGCCGCACAGGCCTGTGACGTTTTGTAAATCGTGGAAATACATCTTTATATGTGACTTCCGCAATGTAACAATAAATTAGGCTATTTGCTTCAGGCAGCCGTGTAAGCTTTGCCTCATGGATGACTTATAAGTTTTGTTGCTCTAGAAGCGTGAGTTTTTGAGACAAATTCAGATTGCTAGTAAATACATCTCTCGCATGTTTAAGCAATGATTTAAGCCCTCTGAGATCGGTGCAAGTCAAAAGCTTGGGAGTTATTATCTTTCGCGCGTAGCCTTCCTTTTTGTCTGATCACAGAGAATTGACATTTAATATTAAGCGAAGCCACCAGCTTGCAATTTGCCGAAAGGATGTGCACTACAGCGGTAACGTTAACTTCAACGTTCCTGTGCGGAAAGGAAACGTCATTCAGAGGTCACAGGGGGTCTGAGAAGGGCCCAGTAAATATTGCTACATGCATATTGCGCATTGTCTTGGAATATGCGTGCAGGCGCCCAGATGAAAAAGCCTAAATGCCACTTGGGCTCGAGCTGTCGTCTGAACTGGTCAGCGCCGCAGCTGTTTTAAAAATATATATTGTAAATAGTCTTCAGTATAAATAATGGGGACACACGCAGGCCAATAAAATATTGGCCATTTTGCGTATGGGCCTGTGAGCCGAGAAACTATGTTGCAAGTATTCAACTTTTCATTCTGTAAGGTACTGCCCCAGTTCTGTTTAGCTGCAATTACATTTTGCTTAGAATTTAAATAAAACGTGGGTGAAGGTAGCCGCGCGTCGTGTTAGCAAGGTTGGGATTTAAAAACATTCTAAATAGGATGAATGGCTGGGCTAGATGATATTTCATTATCATTAAAACCTTAGAGCGCAGGAAAGACGGGGCGCGAAAAAGGTGCGTTGTGAATTGCCTGCTTCGCCTCCCGTCTTTCCAGCGCTCTAAGTTTTTAATCACAGAATGAATTGAGAGAAAACTGTACTAATGTTGTTTGATAACACTGAATGCAACATATCTATAATACAGGTAATATATCAGGGTTCCCGACTAATCGTAACTTGCGGCCTTTAGTTTTGGGAGTGACCGTCTACTTTCGCTTATAGTCATCTGACGTATTCAGAAAAAACACCTTAAAAATGCAAGTGGATCAAAGAAGCTGTTGCCCACCGAGCGTCCACATTCTAGAAACGTTCTTTCGAGGTAAAAGCACAATTTGTATATCGCTAAACACTGCAAATATCAGAGGATCCGCTACACGAAAACTTATAGGATTAGGTATGAGTAACTCCTAAATATTCGCAATACAAACTCAATTGTCATGACAAGCAGACGCATGCCGCACAGTACGATCAAGCAGTATGCGAATAATTTACATTTTACTGCTTCTCTGGTTTTGGTATATCCGCTATTTTAGTCTTTCAACACCTTCGGTAAATCATTGCTCATGTACATATATGTTGCAGCTTGTACGCTGAAAAAAACCACCATTAGTTTTCTGGGTTATATTGATGTACTCCTTGAAGCCGATAATATGTATTCCGCTACCGATCACCCAAGGAAATTACCTGCCACATCTTACAGAAATCTGTAGGAGTACACGCTTGACAAAGGAACTCATACGTCTCAATAAATCAGCATAAAATTTCTTTTTTGGTTCCTTCGCGTTTCTGATAGGAGCTGGATGCAGCTACTGGGTGCCGGAGGACAAAGTCACAGAAGAGAACAGTTGCTGCCACTTCGTGTTCGACCTACTGTGTGGAACCCATAAGTACCAAGTCTACGACGACTGCCTTCAATGAAATAAAATGCCTTATTTCCATCTAATCATTCCTATGTGCAGAAAATGTCTGTTCCAGAAAAAAGGTGCACCTTGAGCACTATTACCTCCACTCACAATAAAACTTGTTTCGGTTGCACGTAGGCTACTTTAATTTATTTAGCACTACGGTTATTTGTCTTGTTGTATTACATACTTAAAGGTATTTTGTTGAACGTTTGCTGCTACATCCTTTTCAAATGTACAACCCCCCCCCCCTCCCGTAAGCATGGGCTGTTTGCAATTTTAGAGGGCGAAACATACTTCGTAGCAGTTGAGATTTTATCACAGTGCACTTTCTCAGTTTTACATATTGTTGCCAGGCACTGAAAGAGACGACACTCAAGAAAGTGCAGAGGACGAAGACGTTCTCTGGTATCGCTCGAACTGTCTTTCATCTTGTATGCCAGTGAAAGCGTTGTAAATATCCTGTAAATATATTATGAACCTCTCTTCTCCCCGTAACATTTTGGTGGAGGTTACGAAATCTCCAAGGCGCACGACGGATTCACGCAGCGGCCGCTGCTTGTCTGCATCTACAATGCCAGCTCCAGGTGAGAATGTTTCAAGCTCGTCATCACCCGCGCCCACCGTAATACTGGCACAATTGCGCGACCCAGGAAACTTTTCCGGCACGGACAACACCGACATTGCAGATTGGCTTCAACTATGCGAACGGATGAGCGCAAGCAACCACAGGGACCAGACCACCATGCTTGATAATCTCATATTTTACTTTGCGGAAACGGCACGCGTTTGGTTTGAGACCCACGAAGAGCGAATCACCAGCTGGACTTGTGCAAACAAAAGCTCATTGATTTATTTGGAAATCCTGTTAGCCGCCTGTGTGCCACGCCTTGCACGCCGAGTTCAGACTTGCACTGAGTCTTATGTGACATATTCAGGACGTATTAGCGCTTTGTCGTAAGGTTGACGGGAATATGACGCAAGCGGGTAAGGTCATGCACATCTTCAAAGGAATCGCGGACGACGCGTTTACTCTGCTCGTATTCAAGAGCTTTTCGACAGTGCAGTACATCATTGCTGAATGCCGCCGCTTCGAAGAAGCCAAAAGCCGTCGACTGCTCACCACTTTTCTCGCCTTCCTAACACGGCTGCGGCATCTACCTGCCCGGACCTCTATCTCCCACCGGTGCCTGCTTCATCCGACAGTATTGTGCGCACCGTTAGCCGGGAGATTGAAGCGACCTCTCCAGTTCCTACCAAGGTTCGCGCACCAGACGATTCCCACGAAACAGTATCCCTCATCCAGACCACTATAAGGCAAGAATTGACCAACGTCGGACTGCTGCCACTTTACCCAGTCAACAGACCCAACTACCGCACATCCGGCTTACCCGATCTACCACGAAGTTCGTGCGCTCGTCCTCGTTATCAAAACTACGAAGAATGGCGCACTTCTGATGACAGGACTATATGCTTCTGCTCTTGACGGGTTGGACATATTTGCCGCCATTGTCGCAGCTCTTTGAACTCGCAGCCTTGGCCGAGCTTTCGAAATACCCGGCGTACGCCCGGTAGTCCCCGCTCGCCGACAATCATTGAAGAAGACACCTCTCCAACATCTCTGGCCGCATGAGCAAACCGTTCCCCTTGGCCACGCCCACGCCTTTCCCGCCTCTGCCTTGTCGCTCACCGTCTCCTTCTTACTCCCGCTGCTCCTGGAAAAACCAACGGGCGCAGCTCCGAGAGGTGAGCCTGCAATGACCACCCGACCCTAAATTTATCTGCTTATCAGTGTAGACATTTGGGCTTGTTGGTGTAACGTGTTTGCAGATTTTCATCTTGTAGCGCAAAAAATACACGGACGTAGATGAAGAACGAATACACACACAGGCGCTAACTTCTAACTCTTGGAAGTTAGCGCCTGAGCATGTCTTCGTTCTCCTTTCACGTCGGCGTGTTTTTTCGCTACCAGAAGATCATCTGCTTACACTGCCCAGCCATCACAACCTTATCAACATGAACGTGGACGATTAAGTCGCCAGTTGCCCTTGCGCCCGATCGCAAAAAACGCATTTAGTGCCGCAGCTAAACGTCGCCTCCCCTCCCTCCCTCCCTCCCTCCCTCCCTCCCACGGCCTTTCGCGCAACGGTAGAAGTTGCATTTGCTCTCCACCGTGCGTTCGCTCCCCGTGAAAGCGCGCGTCCCTCACGTGCTTTCACTCGCACATACAGCATACGGCCAATGAGTGTTTTTTTTTCTACACGCGGACACGACCATCGGAGACTGAGCCCTTAACAGCTTCGCTGTAAAACTACAGCTTGAATATCTCAGACCAATCTCGCTGACTTCGTGCATTGGGAAACTGAAGGAACACGTGGTCCTCGAGAGATTGAACAAACACATGGAGAACAGAAAAGGCTTTCCACACACAATGGTCTGCTTCCACCCGAAGTTATCAACGCATGACATAATGCTGATAATAAAGCATCAAATAATAGACGGAAACGGCTGCTCCCGTATGGACACCAGCGCCATGCTGGGCCAAGACCTAACCAAGGTCTTCGACAATGTGAAACACGAAGCAATATTGGAAAACCTGGAAAAGTTAGGTGTTGGGCGTGAGAGGTACGAATATATCAAAATGTTTTTGTATGACAGAATAGCAATCTTGACAATAGGAGGAGTCGAGTCGGACGAACTGCACATGGGAAGCAGAGGTACGCCGCAAAGCTCTGCTCTCGTCTTTCCTCTTCAACGTCGCCATGATAGGCCTCTCAGATATACGTAATAACATTGAAGATCTAACTATTAGTCTATATGCCGATGATATTATGCTATGGATAGCGGGAGGCAGTGACACACCGCAAAATGCGATTGATGCAGTCGGAAGCATAATTTGGGTCGAGAGGTCTCGATTCTCCAAGCAGAAATGCGAGCTTCTGCTATACAAGCCAACATCAAGAGGGAAAAAGAAAACGAAAGTCCCCAATATACAGCTCTTTGCAAACCAAGGACAACCCATACTGCTGGTTACAAGTATAAAAATCCTCGTTATGCGGATTCAGAAGAACGGCTACAGTATTGAAACCATCTGGCAATTAGAAAACAGTACATATCAGACAACACGTCTTATTTCGCGCATAGCAAATAAACACCGTGGTATGAAAGAAAATAACTTGATCAGACTAATTCAAGCCTTTTTCTCAGCCGGATCGTCTACGTAATGCCATTCCTAGACCTTAAAACTCAAGCAAAGAATCAACGTCATGATCAGGATCCCGGGTCTCCACTTCGAATGAACCTTTTCGAGGCACTGTGATTCCATAACATCCTAGAAGAATTGATGAAAGGTCACAGAACTGCCGAGACGGAGAGGCTCTCCAAAAGTAAAACCAGAAGACATATTCTAGAATCACTGCGCATCAGCTATGAAACCAAAACTGACATCATAACAGATATACCAGCAGATATTAGGAGACGCCTATATATCCCTCTGTTACCCAAAACACACGCATTCTTCGCACAACGAAGAAGAACGAAGAAAAGAAAGAGCCAAAGCATTAGGAAAAAGTTCCAAAGTTCTAAAGACGTACTCTATATAGACGCGGCCGACTACGAGCAACAAGATCACCAAGCCGACTACGCGGCCTACTACGAACAAGAAACCAAGGACAACCCACACTGCTGGTTACGAGTGTAAAGATTCTCAGTATGCGGATTCAGAACAACGGATACAATACTGAAACCGTCAGACATATTCTAGAATCACTGTGCATCAACTATGAAACCATAATTGACATCAAAACAGATATACAAGTGGATATTAGGAGAAACCTATATATCCCTCCGTTGCCCAAACACATGCATCATTCGCACAACGAAGAAAAGAAAGAGTCAAAGCATTAGGAAAAAAGTTTCAAAATTCTAAAGACGGGCTCTATGTAGATGCGGCCGACTACGAAGAACAAGATACCAACGCAGTGGCAGTAGTCAGTTATCAAGGATATGTAATTGCGTCAGGCACAGTCCTAACAACCACGCCAGAGGTAGAAGCGATGGCCATTCCACTAGCAATGACAACTTCCAAATATAAAATAATAGGTGATTCCAAGACGGCCATATTAAATTACGCTAAAGGACGCATCTCGCCAAAGGCTCAAAAAATTCTCCAGGCCAGTTTCCACAGAGACTGAGTCAGGGGAGTACAAATAATCTGGGTACCGGCCCACTCTGGCCTGCCAAGGAACGCGAATGCGCATGACGCGGCTCGAGGTTTGCAGACCGAGATGACGTCACCAACAGGGACGCATTCGCAATCCGTCGGTCGGGCAGAGATAGGCTCGTGTCCTATAGGGATAACATAGATCATTACAGGCTAGCCAGGCCTACCCACTGAACCCACATTGGTATATAAGCCGTCTTCAAGACGTCTTGAAAACCATTTTAAACGTTTTCAAGACGTCTGGGAGACGTTCTAGCAAGATATTAAATACATCTTCAGGACATATTACCACGATTTTGTCGGACGTCTTAAAACGTCTTGTAGCCGTCTCTACGACTGCCTAATGCAACGCCAAATTTGGAATATCAGACGTTTTACAAGACGTCTTGCAGACGTCTTGAAGACGGTTAGAAGACGTCTTGCAAGACATCTTAGGAACGTTCTGAAAACGGCTACAAAACGTTCTTCTGCACGCTTTGAGGATGTCTTGAAAACGTTTTTAAATGCTTTGAACATCTACTGGTAAACTAAAGCATGGCCTTTTCTAGTCGCTTGTATTTAGGTAATTAAGCCTTAAATTTTGTTTTACAGTATTTATAGTATTCACAAAAGATAGTGACAGTGAAAATAAACTTAGTGTAATGTGCAAAGGACGTGAAATCTGAACACGACGTAGGTTATTTCAACACAAAATGTATTCACAGAAGTCTTCACAACAAGAAGTCTTCACTTCAAGGAAGAAAAAGTGAAGAAAAAAAATAAGCATTAAACATAGTCACTGTGAATGTATGCATATAAAGTACAACAGGCTTGACCTCCAAACAATAGTTCAACACCTAATCTATTGTCAGCTAACGGAAGCACTAGCACAGAGATGACATTTTAAATAGTCTCTTGAAGCTAAAATTAGGTCATATAGCAATTCAGATGGTCTGTCTCTTTCCGATGTCAACTATCCAACGAAATGTTGCTTACCTTCAGTGATCTGGCTAGAAACGGCATACACTGCCCATTACGGTCTGGGATGACCCAATACAATTTAATTACCTTGTCAACACTGATCTAGATTTGCAGATGAAATAATATTACCAACATTATTACAGTAGTTTTCCTTGCAGGGATGTTTGGCAAGCACAAGAATTGAAATACACAAGACACCCTTCCATTATAGGAATAATTATAAAGGAATTGAGTGCCTCCTTGTTATC